>NC_135502.1:38006249-38175459 GCF_052857255.1 Amblyomma americanum
TGAATCTAATTTCTGTGGCTCAGGAGTACAGACGTGAGAAGAACACAGCCTGGAGCTCCGGAACAGGGGGGCAATGGGGCCAGTTACCCTCCCAGAATATCTGCTGAGGGGCAGTGCTCCCACCCCCCCCCCCCCCCCCCCCCCCGGTTTCAACTGTTTGCGCTCGGATCATGCTTCTGACAAACGGTTGGGTCTAGGACGTTATTAATGTAAATCATAGTGTGGCTAAGCTAGTTGGCTTCAGAAGTAATTTATTGGCTGACCCTTGTTCACGAGCATGATTGGCAGAACTCAAACAGATTGTGCGCAAATTTTTTTAATGCAGTCAGTCCACTTCTCGCATGTGTAATGTTCATAAAACTTCACATGTCAGAATAATTGAGCAGACGAAAGAACGAAAAATAGGGACTCGTTATCACATACGTGACGGAAGCCAACAGTCAGCGAAATTAAGGAGCGTAGGGAATATTTTTTTTTAATTTGAGGTGTTCATGAGATTAATAAAGTGATTATATTTAAAGATAATGGATTAGAAAGCAGAAGAACAAACTACCACATGCCGCCGATGGGTTCGGATCAAACGACGGCATGTGATTGTTTTTTCTTCTGCTTTCTAATCAGTTATCTTTAAATAATTACCCTATTAATCTCCCATTGATGAAAACTACAGATTAAAGAAAAAAAACATCATCTATGCTTCTTGGTTTCTTTCGGTGACTATTGGTTTCCGTCTTGCTTGTTAGCATAAGTTTTACATATGCAAAGCAAATAAGAAAAAGGCAAAAATTAATATGTAAATATATAAGAATGAATAAACAGAAATTAAAAAGAAGCTCGAAAACTTCCTCCCCACCCCCCACCCCCCCCACCAAAAAAAAAAAAAAGCTCCGGGGTCCCTGAACTCAGCCTCTGGCAAACCGTTTGTGTGTCGTTGCCAGGACTAAATTATTCGCAGACCGCGTGTACTCCGCTCCGCAGCATAATTTATTCAATAGAAATGGCGTTCGACGAATTGTGTAGAAGGAACAGCGGTGCTCGTGTTCGTCACCAAAAAGATGTCCCGTTCTTTTCTTTTTTTTCAGAAATCTTCACAGGCATTCTGGGAACAGTGCTGAACGGTGACCTACTGGGAGGACTCCTGCCGTTCATAGGCGGCCGTAGATAGGCTTGAAAGAATACGCATACATGCACAGAAGAAAGCGCAAAAAAAAAAGCGTCCCTGCCACTCTATGTCTCTCTCTCTTCTCCCTTTTTTTTTTTTGTACCGTGCAGTCAGCACCAACGGTCAACAACTCTCCTACTTAGGTCGCGTAGTTTGCACCATTTCGCTTTGTCTTCTTCCTCTCTTCTCGTTTTCTTCCTATTTTATTCCATAAGGCTGGTTTGTCACGAATGCAAGCAATCAGTTTTACGAACACTAGGAGTAGGGCTTTGTTTCGTGGCCCGCAATCAAGGCTCATAGTTGCCGCTGCAGCATGCATTCAGAACTGACGATATGTAGCTCCCCGCCGCGGTGGCTCAGTGGTTAGGGCGCTCGACTACTGATCCGGAGTTCCCGGGTTCGAACCCGACCGCGGCGGCTGCGTTTTTATGGAGGAAAAACGCTAAGGCGCCCGTGTGCTGTGCGATGTCAGTGCACGTTAAAGATCCCCAGGTGGTCGAAATTATGCCGGAGCCCTCCACTACGGCACCTATTCTTCCTTTCTTCTTTCACTCCCTCCTTTATCCCTTCCTTACGGGCGCGGTTCAGGTGTCCAAAGATATATGAGACAGATACTGCGCCATTTCCTTTCCCAAAAACCAATTATTATTATTATTATTATATGTAGCTTGCTGTGCGTGGTTTGGCTGCTCAGTTATAGCAATGGTTAAGCCCCAGTTTCTCTGAGATCCGCAAGACATTATGCCGAGAAATTATAAAGAGGGATGGTGGTGGAGACTATTTTTAAAGTACAAGTGGGATTAGCATTACGATAATTCTGTCGTCTAAAAATCAAATAAAAATTCTGCCTTTTTGCACTGCCCCTGACGGCCAGTGTACCCTGAGAAGCAGCTTACATACAGGGTCCCTCTCACAGAGCACAGCTGTTTCTACGCTGTCCAGTAGCACATTCCGCCTTCTGAGGTTGCGCAGCAATGTCCGACGCTCATCACGAGAACATGGACGCACTAAGAGGAAATTCCACACAGCGCACAACGCACTCCCCGCCGCGGTGGCTCAGTGGTTAGGGCGCTCGACTAATAATAATTGGTTTTTTGGGGAAAGGAAATGGCGCAGTATCTCTCTCATATATCGGCGGACACCTGAACCGCGCCGTAAGGGAAGGGATAAAGGAGGGAGTGAAAGAAGAAAGGAAGAGGTGCCGTAGTGGAGGGCTACGGAATAATTTCGACCACCTGGGGATCTTTAACGTGCACTGACATCGCACAGGGCGCTCGACTACTGATCCGGAGTTCCCGGGTTCGAACCCGACCGCGGCGGATGCGTTTTTATGGAGGAAAAACGCTAAGGCGCCCGTGTGCTGTGCGATGTCAGTGCACGTTAAAGATCCCCAGGTGGTCGAAATTATTCCGGAGCCCTCCACTACGGACCAATTTGTTCCTCTCTTCTTACACTCCCTCCTTTATCCCTTCCCTTACGGCGCGGTTCAGGTGTCCAACGATATATGAGACAGATACTGCGCCATTTCCTTTCCACCAAAAACCAATTATTATTACGCACAACGCACTTCGTTCCTGACAGGGCACGGTCGATTTTGGGCAGCCACGACAGCTTCTTGGCACAGTCACTGCGAAAGTGGTACGGAAAGGTGGCTTTCTTTGGTGCAGAGGAAAGCGTGGCAGGGAGCTGCACAAGCGGCCGACAATAGTGGAGCGCTACACGCTGCTTTGCGAAACTCTCGAAGACACAGCCGCCCGCGTCATCGTACTTAAATACCTCGCAAATATATCAAGTTGCAGTCGATAGTTAAAATATAGCGTGCAATGACAACTACAATAGCCGCCATGCATGTGAAAAGAAGTAGGCGAAACAAGCGCGTCGAATGTTGGGACGTATACGTCAAAGTCGCCGGAGCAGTTGCATAAGCGGACCTAGAGCCATGCACATACGGTGAAATGAGCGTATTATCCACGAACGTGCTAAAAGAACATCGAATTTTATTGGTTTTTATTTACAATGAAACAATCGGAAAACAGGTCGCGTAAATAACTTCGCTTCACAGATAACGTCATGTCGAATAAAGGATTCGAACACATGCACAGTGATCTGCAGGAAGTAGCGTGTGGCATGGACAACAACAGCGCATCACATATGAGTTTGAACGCGAAATATTGTGACAAATGTTTACACTATAGCGATCACAACAGTTGCAGTACTGCGGTGCTGACGTCGTCTGCAAGGAGACATCTATTTACATGGAGGAAGGAAAGGCTAGTAGAGGCCTAGATATCTGAGCTGCATGAAAAAAGTGTGCCGAAAGTCGCGTGATTTCGCAAGTGCTCCTGGGATTCTTTGGCCCATCGCGCAGCAGCGTCATCTGCATCACCCGCTGTCAACTGTTGGCGTCCCGGCGCGGCGCGAGATCGTCCTGCTCGCTTTGATCTTCGCGCCCAAACGGCGCAAGCTGCGCATGCGCACTGAGATGACTAGCCAACTGGCGAGCCGGAGCCCCTTGCTTCCGGTTTCCAAATATGCGACGTAACGGTCTCGCCTAAATTCTTTCCATCTTCCATGTCTCCATGTTCTCCAGACGTCTTGCATCAAGACTGCGAAACTTTTTCGTGAAACAAAAACGCAGAAAACGCATATACTAACAAATATTTGGGCGAGTATAACTGCTCACTGTTTTTGATCACTGAATGTGCCTGTGGTGAATTTTAGAGCGAAATAAATACTGAGAAAAAATGACATGGTCCACAACGGAACTTTGAATGCATTCATTATGCATGCCTCCTCAAAAACATCAGTCGTTCATCGACATACCATTGTATCACGTGGCAGAAGCCAACGCTCCGATAAACCGCTTTGCATTCCGACCACAAGTTCATAGGGGGCGTACGATGACTTGTTACGCCATCGTCACCGTGGAGAGCGGTAAGTCATCAAGTCACTTAAAGGCCGTTGGAAGAACATGCCTCCCTAAGGGTGAACGCTCCCAACAAGCCCTGCTTGTGATTTAAGTCTAAATGGCTCGATGCGCACCTGAGACCGAAGAGACCGCAACACGTAACAAGGATTTAAAAAAAAAACGAACAATCTGGCCCAAATGTTTCACTGAACTCTGAGTGCGAAATTGCAGCAGAGTGTTGGTCTGATAATCATTACTCCTGCAATCGTAGGATACCGCATCGAGCCTTGATCCTGGCTTTCCACCTCATTTGTCTCACGGACATTCGGCGCGCTTTATAACCGACTGAAAGACTGCCACTACTAGTCCGCGTATACTACATCAAGGCACCACTGCCAAAAATGCGCACGGGAGCCGCCCCGGCTCCTCGAATCTTCATGGGGAACACAAAGACCGTCGATCCGACGGACGGCAGTTCCTGCAGGTGGGCCACGTTCACGAGTCCGTAGATGTTGGCGGCCAGCAGGATGTGCTGCGCCCCCAGGTCTTTCGAGAGTCCGTAGTCGATGGAGGGTGGCGTCGATTCCGACCCCGTACACTTTCCTCTTAGACACCAGGCCACGTGGCCGTGTCCGGGTGGACGCCAGGGGTGGTGCGGCCTAGTGTCGAGTGACGCAAACGTGTTGTTTGCCGCCGGGTGGCCGTGGTACTTGTACCAGGACGGCCAATAGCGGGACCAGCCGGTGCGCACGAAGAGCACGCAACCCTGGGGCAGCCGGCCGTGGATGTCCTCCCAGCGCATGACGTCGGAGATGCGCAGTCGGTAGTCTCGGCTACGCAGTACCTGGATGGCGATGTCGATGACCGCCCCGGGCACCACGAGCCGGTTGAGAGGCAGGTCGGTCACGGACCAGCGGCCCTTGAGCAGGTGGCGCGGCGCGATCACGTGCGTGCCACCACGCGTCGAAGAGCAGAAGTTTTCCTCTTGGTACCTGAAGCGAAGGAAAGCGGCGACAGAAGTAAGAAGAAAGGAAGAAGGGCTTTTCGGCTCCAAAACACTTTAGTTCCGAAACAGTGCGCACAGAGGACTCAGTTACGGCGGGCTAATGGAGGTGCTACTTTCGCCCTTGATATATCTCGTCTGCGTTTACGACGTCAAGGCAAGAGCGAGAGAGAAGAATACGTAGTGGTAAAACGGAAACAGAGTGTCATTGTTACTCAATGCAGTTATTTTCAGGGAAGGCCCCGAGCGGTTACGGCATCTAAGACTGACCTGAGGTCTTTCATACTACATTGTGGTTGCAGTTTCTACTCGTGGTACACATATTTCGGTCTTGTGAAGAAAAATGGATCTGTACAAATCCGCCCCTGCAAACTACAGTAAACAACACTTATAGTCTGTCGCCGTTCCTTATAGTTTATATGCTCTGGAGTATTTTCTAAGCGATACCGCGATAATAATTCCTTTAATTTTATCCTCGCTAGAACAAAGCAAATTCTAAAAAGGAAAATTGTTTGAGTTTGCTTTATTTGTATGCCATATGTACAGTCACAAAAATTGTACGTTGTGAGAAAAAAACTAGTGCGACGCAATAGAAGATTTCCATTTTCTTCTGATATTTAAGACCACAAACAGTTATTTTCAGCACGCAAATTTACACCGCGAGAATTTGCAGGGGGAAACCACATTAAATCTCAGCATTTCCATTCTCTACCCGTCCCATTTCCAAGACAGCCCCAGGAAATGTCACAGGCCGTTGGTTAGGGTAAAAAAATACTGATAAGGACTTCAGTCACGCGCTACAAAAAGCGTTTCCTCACGATAAATATCTGAAGAATTTAATTTCCAGCATTTAGTATCTGTCTCAGCAATACCACGGGAAACCATATTCTAGCAAATAAAAACTTTGACTGATTGAAGCCAAGTGCAATATCATTGTAGCCACTCAAAGGTTGGTGATCACTGACGTTCTTTTGCAACGCTTTCACGAATGCAAGAATATCCCCTGATCGAATCCGTGGGCGCCTCTAGGAACCAGGTCACGGTGGAGCTATGGACGCAATAAGGTGCACGCTTCATTTCGCTGTTTTCTTTCACAGCTAATGCCGAAGGCGCCAGCGGTAAGTACGGCCTAACCGAACATTAGAATTGCCGGAAGAAAATACTTGCAAGGACATGCAGACATGCTGCTTTCATTCCTACCCGACAGCCTCACGTGTGCCCTCAAAGGTAAGAAGGCTAAAGGGGACGACGTGTTATTACCCTCGTGTCTTTCTGGCTCTACGAAGCCGTGTTGTTTCTTGGGAGCTCTAGGCCTTCCTACGCGACAACTTTCCCCGCCTCCAATCCCGCTGCGGTACACTGTCCACTAATTCAGTGCACTGAAGAGGAAACTGAGCGAATGATGAAACATGCCTACCATTAAATAGAGACGTATGCCTGTATATAGTTTAATTCCCTTCGTTGCACTAGGTCCTACTGTGCTCTTAAAACTAAGACGCTTTCATTTTTTGTTTTTATTTAACACCGACAAGATACACAAGAACGAATATGCGGAAGTCCCACTAAACAGGTGACTGACAAGCAGTTTTTGAGGGGGGTTTCTCCCTTCCTGACTGCACCGACCATGCACGCAGCCTTGGCAGTACTGCGTATAATTAGTTGGCTGGATTACACCAGCCGCTGCGTGTGCCTCGGGAGTGACCCTGGCAGCGTGAATGGAACCGCTCGGAGGTCAGTGTAATTCTCACCACGGCACTAGCCACCGGCATCTGGAGCTAGCGTAACACGCCCCGGGACACGTGACCTGAGGACTGCGTAATCGTTTTGGATAATTCTTTCGCTCAGGGACAAACAGGACGGGAGTCAGCCTTGCGTGTGCGAGACTGAGTTTATGTTCACGCGGCTACATAGTTCCGAAGCTGGGGACGATGGCCACAACATCGCCAAATTTTGCCGTTTAAACCTGGACACAGAAATACGAGCACAATGCATTGACCTTCCTCTGTACATGAAGGCACGGGGTTGGATGTGAGCGACACTATAGGAGGGTCGATAGCGTGTCACTGTTACCAGGTTACAGCTTACTCGATGTATTTCGGTGGAAAAGTGCATTAAGAACGATCCTTTAAGTTGAACTGCAATTTCAAGCAAGCTTCACCACTGATATATCATCGATGTGACGTAATTTATACGAGAAACTTTGCATGCTGCTTTTCGCATCTTGAGGCACACGAGCAGAATACAAATAGGGGCTAGCTGCGGTAGAATATCACAGTAAAATATGCAAGACTAAGTGAATAATGTGGATCGCCACACAAGGAAGAACTCAAGAGAGGAAACTGCACTTCCACAAAGCGATCGCGATTGCTTATCTGGCTGGGTGTTCCAGCCAGGCCTAGCAGCTCCAGCCATGGTATCTTGCGCCATCCACTTTGCCGGTCACGAGTCACGACTCCAGTTGTTCTGGCGTGCGCACCTTTCTAATTAGTATGGCCGAACTCCAACGGGACGGACACGTTTATACGTTGAGCTCACCGCATAACAATCTTTTTGCATTTCAAATCATGAACAAAATGCCAGCTAAGCTCCACCGCGGGCACATTGCCTCCGTAGCTCTTAGTGCCACACCCGTTCCCATACTACTGCGTTGCTCGCACTCTCGTTCACCACGCCTCGCTTGAGAACTGTTGCCCGCGGGCTACTTTTGCGCCGACAGGGAGGTCGCGGTTAATTGCGCGGTTGCTGGAATGCGACTACCGGTGCCCTATAATGTTCGTCCTGGCATGTACGAAGTCCATTTATCAGCTTTTGTTGAACGGCGTCCCGTTAATTGTGGAGCTATATGAACAATCTATACTTCGTGGAACTTGCTGGCAATGTAAACAACGACCCGCTAGCTCTTGCAGGGACGAAGTAGAAGCGGAAATAGCAATGTGTATGCAACTGTTACACAACAAACGCGAATTGACTGCAACGTTGCTGACGTTTATACTAGGAAAAAGAATCACAGGAAGGACATATAATGTGCAGTACAGATAACTGGTGTTCTTCTAAAGAAACGAAGTCGTTACCAAGGTGGCGGAAGGCGTATAAATATACTCGAGGATGCTACAGAATCACGAGGGGAAGTGAGATTCGGTTATTTCCTTCCGTACCGTGACCTTCGCTGGCGAAAGGCCCGACTGTATGGTTGGGGGAGATATTTGGGAGAGACTGTGTGAGGTGGTGGCGATTAATAAGGCGCAATGCTTAAACCTTTTTGTACGACAAAACAACTTTACACAGTCCTTATGGACTTGCTTTCAGAGTAGGAATGACCGTCGCTGACCTTCACTTGATATAAAAATAACCAGCTACTTTAACGAACAAAAGAAAAAAAATAGCTCCGTATTCGAAGAGCGGGAAAGTTTGGTTACTGTCTTTGGTTACTCTCTTACTGTCTTATTGCAGGAGATATAAACTCTATAGGCAGTCGCGGGAAAGTTTGGTTACTGTCTTTGGTTACTCTCTTACTGTCTTATTGCAGGAGATATAAACTCTATAGGCAGTCGAAGCCGACTGAATCAAGTACTCAAGTAACACTTGTTGCTGGGCTAGTCGGTGCATAGTTCTATGTACAAACGTTAGCGCAAAATAAGACTAAGTCGCAAGAACAGTGGACAGGACAACGCGCTACGATGGCTGACACTCGCGAAGAAGGTGAAGAAACATATAGAAAAGTCCCACAGTGTTAGAAAGGTACTCAAGTAACACTTGTTGCTGGGCTAGTCGGTGCATAGTTCTATGTACAAACGTTAGCGCAAAATAAGACACAATCACAAGAACGGTGGACAGGACAACGCGCTACGATGGCTGCCACTTGCGAAGAAGGTGAAGAAACACATAGAATGCACCGACTATGCACCGACTAGCCCAGCAACAAGTGTTACTTGAGTACCTTTCTAACACTGTGGGCCCTTTTCTACGTGTTTCTTCACCTTCTTCGCGAGTATCAGCCATGGTAGCGCGTTGTCCTGTCCACCGTTCTTGTGATTGTGTCTTATTTTGCGCTAACGTTTGTACACAGAACTATGCACCGACTAGCCCAGCAACAAGTGTTACTTGATCACTTGATTCAGTCGGCTTCGACTGCCTATAGCGTTTATATCTCCTGCAATAAGACAGTAAGAGAGACATAAATAGACATTGCCACACAGAGGGCGACAGCGAGGCTGTACCGATATCACGATATCAACATCTATACGTTGAACCTTGTACACATTGTGCTTAGTGAGGATGGAAATTAAAGATTAAGGGGAAATATCACTACAGAACGCTGCTGCTGCTGCTATACTACTGATGATGACGACGCACAATTAGATTGATCGATATAAATGCCTTCGCGCGCGCTTACAGCGAGTCGATACACGACTGCACACACACAAGAAGAGTGCTCACTATTCAGCCCACGCGTGTCCGCAAGTTCAGCCTCGTTGCCAAATCGGGTACTAAAAAAACAAAAAAAGAACAAAATAAAGTGAGAAAACGAGAAAGATTGTTTCTTTTCGCAGAGCGCATGTAATCGTTGCCTTGACCCCGTCCCTCTCTGTTTGTTTCCTCCTCCGCACGCCACCCTCAAGAGTCTCGCTCTTGCAGATCAGGGCCACGCTTCAGAGCGTCTCTTTCGGCCGCCTTTGTTTCTTCCGCGCACGATGCCGTCTCGACTCAGACGCGCGTAGGCGGGAGGGAGATGTAGGGGAATGGAGAACGGAGAGGGGGGGGGGGGGGGGGGGGGGGGTTGCACGCCCAGCATTCTAAAGAACGCGATGACTGCGCCGCCGTTCCAGTCGATGCCTCCAGGAAGCCGGCGTTTAACCCTCCACACGCGACTGGGTGGCTTGAAAGGAAAACCATTTTTTTATATTTACGCCAGAAACAAAGCGGAGACGGAGAAATGAAATACAACGCTTTGGCACAGCATGAGCTCCGAAGCAGTGGAGTGTGGTGGTCGAGCGAAGTTTCTGAAACCTCTGCGGATGAGATCCAGGCGTATTATTATTATTCGAACGCACCAATGGAAAGAAAGAGAGAGGGAAAGTGAGAGAGGCACCGTGGAGGCTCTTAGCGTGACCCACTGAACGCCACTCTAAACCGTCCTGCGCGGAAGGGGGCTTTTATTTTCCTCGACCCGTCGCGGATTCCTTCTTGGCAGTTAGCCTGTCCTCTTGGTGGAAAACTAGCACAGCTCGAACAACTAGCAGAGCACGTGATCGAACACGTGACCTCTTAAAGCCTACTGTTGCGATCTTTATGCAGGATAAAAGCGCGACGAACGCCACTGCAAGACAAACCTGGAAACGTTTGAACCACCGAAGGACGGCGTGAGCGAACGAAAACAAAAAAGAAAAAAGAAAGTAGAGGCGCGTAGGAAGTCAGACCTCCGATTCGTGTTAAGCAGCAAAAAAAAAAAAAAAACTAGGCGTGGGACGAGAGTAGGAAGCCTGGCTTCCAACTGAAATAGCAGATCTTTGAGGAAAGAGAAAGCATTCCGCGGAATTCGTCTTCCGAGAGTAAAGAGAGCTTCCTACAAGGCGCGAAACAGAAGTCGACCTTTGGGTCGCTGAAAAGAAAACGAGTAAATAAAGAGTAAAAGGGAAAGGAGAACAGTTCCGCGCCGGGTCTCTGCACTCGCGATGCCATCTCCCGGAATAAGGGCGGACTTTTTTTCCTCAGACGTGCGAAGTACATCACATCGCCCGTCTCATGAAAGCTTGTTCACAGGTGAATCCTGTACTCGGCTGATGCACGTGGGGCGTGAAATCAGCACGTGTGAAGTCGACGTACGACCTAAATGTACAAACAGCGGCTGTAATTCGCAATTCTTTGGAAGCCCTCGTACATGGCGCTTTCGCAATGCGCCGCAGCTGACTTTAAGGATTAAAATACTTCGCAAAATGAAGCTGGAAAAAGCAACTGCTGTCATTTACACGGTTTATAATAGCACGTTTGAGCAATCGAATGACGACGAAACTGACAAAGGAAGGCACTGTCTCTCGTCGAAATGCGACTGCTCGAAACACTCGTCGAACCTTATGAAAATCAATGTAAGCCTTCCACATGTTGCGCAAAGACGGATGTGTTTTACCACGATCAAACAAGACTTTTTTTTAACTATGGAAATCAAACACCGCAAAATTGGACTCCTGTAGAGGTTTGGTTTAGGGGGGTTTAACGTCCCAAAGCGACTCAGGCTATGAGAGACGCCGTAGTGGAGGGCTCCGGAAATTTCGACCACCCGGGGTTCTCTAACGTGCACTGACATCGCACAGTACACGAGCCTCTAGAATTTCGCCTCCATCGAAATTCGACTGCCGCGGCCGGGATCGAACCCGCGTCTTTCGTGTCAGTAGCCGAGCGCCGTAACCACTGAGCCACCGCGGCGGCTTAGGACTCCTGTAGAGTTGCGCGGGGACCAGCACTAATAGGCACCAGGAGCAAGCTAGGCAGCAGCACAGTCGGCCATGACTAGTTCGAACTCAGAGGGGACAGAAATATGTAATTGTGCAGAACTCAAATTAAGAGCAGTTATTTTTTGACGACGTTGACGGCACGAAACTGCCACTTCGAGTAAACCGGATGTTTGAATTAAAAATAATCCACTGTAGAAGGCAGTTGTCCATAGGACATCGAGAACAGCTTCACGCTAGGCGCCTATCGCAACTCCTGTGCTCTTCAAGCACAGCTTTCCAAGGAATTATAGTGCTTCTATGTATGTTCCCGCAGGAGCATATGAAGGAACACTACAGGGCATCATCCAGTGACTACACAGGGCATCATCAGCAAGCGCCATCTTTCGGCCGCCAGTAGCAAATACTGTGTAAACTTGCAAATGTGAAAGAAAAAAACAACCCAGAATCCGGGGACAGGCTGCGCGAACATATTCATAATGGTAGCCTACTCATCCCCCTCTCTGCAAAATCTTACTTATAAAATGGTTCTTGCACTCTCGCGCCGACTACGGTGCTGACGGTCATACAAACGGTTGTGAGAAACTAGTGCACCAAACATTTAAAATTTCTCGCAGTAATTTTCAATGTTCAGCGCCATGCGACACGTACCGGTAGCCGCGAAAACTAAAACCGTTTGCTCTCATTTTCTGCGCACTTTACCTGACTCCGTGCTTGGTCTTGCGGTAGTGGACGTCCAGCGAGAAGTTCGCAGACGGAGACGGGTAGACGGTGTTCTTGTCGAACACGTAGGACATGTCGACCAGCTTGGGCCCCATGGAGCGCTGGCAGGCCGCTTGCCGCACGGCCAGGGCACATGCCGCTAGCAGCAGGAAAGGTAACGCCGACGACCCGCCCCAGCCGCTCGCCCGAGTCCGCCGGTGCCGTGGGAGCAGGCCGGCTAACCGCCGACACTGCAGGCGGGAACATGCAGCAAAAAGGATACGGAGCGAGGAACAGTGTAAGCGTTCGTGTCGCACATTGTCGAGTGCGACAATCCTAAACTGTTGTGTCCTCACGAAGTCGTAGAGTAAGCAAATCAGACACGAGGTTGAGCTTTGCGTGCAGATAGCGTAATTCCTCGCTTTAGTTCTGTTTAGCGACTACGCAACTTTGCTTAGACGGAAGACTTGTTTCAAGAAGGGGCCTTATTTTACGATTATTTTTTATACCCACTCTTCTGACTCTTTTCGATTCGTCATCTTCGGCTTTAGTACCATACTGCCCATTGTTTTACCCTTTGTGCCATTAGTACTGCCTTTCATAATACTGCGCTTTCACACTCCTATAGTTATCATTATCATCCACGATTCACCATAAAGTTGGTTCATCAACGAAGGTTGCAGTTCTCCTTATTCTCCACGGTAGTGGAGCCATCGACTACCTTTTACAATTCATACGAAGCTGAATCTTTCATTACGTACACTCGGGGACAAAAGTCTCTGGACCATGCATTCTGAAAACGAACCCGATATCTCTACAGAGCCGGCGGCTGGGGACTACACTTGTGGAGATGAAATAACAAAATCTTGACATTCACCTCCACAGGTGTGGTCTCCAGCCGCCGGCTAATAGCAGACCTATCGGCTTCGTTTGAGGAACACGTGGTCCACAGACTTTTGTCTCCGACTGTACAGTGCATGTTGAAACGGTGATGAGAAACACAGGTAGTTAACGTGTGCCCACCAGGCCAAGAAAATACAAGTCGCTGCACATGTCATTCATGAAAAAATGTCGAAAAAAATAAATATCTGTACGCATTTAACGTACTGGCCAAAGAGAGTTCAATAAACTTGGCTCGCCGGAAAACGGCCACAACTTCTCGCACAAAGCAGTCGGTGACGACTCGAGTGGCCTCTTTGCACGCACAGATCCCCCCGGGGCCGTTCTACGCGTCGCATTTATTAAAGCCCTGATTCGAAGTTTACTCCCTGGACGGACTCGCAGCATGTGACGCAGTTGCCATGCGAACGCGATTTGTTATTCGCACGCACGTCCCATATGTAAATTCCACAGCGCGCCACGCGACAGTGTACACATACACAGACTCGTGTTAGATCGCGAGGAAGCCGACGCTTGTAAACCTGTTCTTATCAATCATTCTCCAATGCCGATTAGACGGACGGCCTGTGCCCGCTTATGCATACATACTGTCAATTCCGCCACACGTTCCCGGCAGACGCGAGCATCACACTGCGTGCGCAAGCAAAAAGCACGTCTCTCGTCATTGCTGCGTTGAATAAAATGACGACACTCTCCTGACCAGTTCCGTGCATTACGGCTGAAGCAGCCTGCTATATGCAGCGTTGAGGCCGGTTTCGTGTCCTGAAAAACAAACTGAAATTCCACGCATGATGAAGGGCTTGATAAAAGCAGGACAGCGAGCACATTTTGACAGCGTACCACCTGTCTGCTGTATGCGCACTTTCCTTGTGTCCTCAGGCCCACGCTGAAATCAGGCACACACCGAAGCACAACGCAGCAGTTTCCGCAGCTGATCCTGCAGATTAGCGCCCCAACAGTGCAGAAGGAGCAGACGGCAAGTCGAGCGCTCATAGTTCGCGATTTCCTCAACACTACAGGCTTACTAGCCGATACATCCTTCTTTGATGACGGAAGATGAGTGCACAGAACGACGTGCCATGCAATCGCCATTGAGGCGCGCCGTCTGAAGGCACGGAAGAGAGATAGGACGAAACGTAAAGAGAGCAAGAGAATGAGGGAGGGGGAGTGAGCGTGCCCGGCGACGCGATCAAGCGACCTTTGAGGAAGTACGCGGCCGCGACCTTTAAGGAAGTATCCCTTGAAAGAAAAACCGTGCGTAGGGACTGCGGACGCAGCGTCCGTATAGGGCAAAGCGGACGCATAGCTCGCGTGCGACGGAAGCTCAAATAGGAAAGCCGTGCTTTATTGAATCTAGTGAAAACACTGCGAGTTTTCTGTCTGGCCCCGTTTACACGGTTTGTGTTTTTGTGTTCGCGCGTCGCAGTGCGCAGTGACAGACTCGATTGCACTGGTGTAAAGAGAGTTCTGGGTCGGGATTTCGTGAGAGGTGAGGAAAAGGTCGTGCTGTTCCTGCGGCTGCGAGAAGTATCAATATAGATTTCGGAGCGCGATGCATAAAGCTGCGATTGAAAATGATCTTGATCTTGGCAGGTTAGCCGGTGGTTTCTGCAATATTCCCACCATAGCTCACGAAGGGCGTAGCGCAAAGAAAAGGGCAGCTTTGGTCCATCTCCTTACGTCACTACAACGCGAGTGAAAAGCGATATTTCAAGCAGAAGCTGAGTGCGAAACTGTGCGGATTAGCCAGTGCTGCACAGAACAAGTGGCGCAGAGGGGGAGATTGGCTGTCACGCTTCCGAGTCTTCGTAGGCATCGGCTTCTTACGGTGTATGTCCGATGCTGAAGTCCGACCGTCAGCTCTCGCAAACGGCAGCCGGTTGTCGACTCAAGTCAGTAACATTCGGCACAAACAGCTTGAGGAGCACGCGTGATACGTATTACGTCGTTCATCGTTTCGGTTTCGCCAAGCGCCGATTTAACGGCTCCATGCAGGCTCGTAGGATATCTCAAAAACGAAATCGGTGCCTTGAAAGGTGTATCATTTGTCCTTATATCAGTGCTAGAATGATTCAGCATAGTAGTCAGGGGTATGGAAACTCCAGTTAGCTTCGGTTTTAACTACAAAAAATTATGGTGGGGCAGGAAAAAAGATTGAAAAATAATATAAACCACGTTATAATGTGGTTTATAACGAAATAATAAATATAACGAAGTAATCACAATTCCCCTTCTAAGCTCGGTCAACACGCGCTATAACGAAGCTACGGCTATAACGAAGTAATCGCCGGTCCCCTTCAACTTCGTTATAGCGAGGTTCAACTGTACATCAGCTCACCTGGTGACTGAAGGAGATCTGATGCTTAAAAAATCGATAAATCGTGGACATGCACACTGCGCGACAAACTGCACCAGTGGCTGAATTGATTGCGGCACCAGGAAACGCAGCGACTATGTTTTCGCTGACGGTGGTTCGAATCCGGATCGGGGATGTAGTTTCTTTTTCTGCTGGGTACCGTTTCTATGACAACGATACTACGCTTTACTTAGCTTTCCTCCGGCCGCTATGGGAGGAATTGGCGCTGATGTCCGGATTGGCTGGACAATGGTATCTATGGAGGTTTCCTACCCCTACCATAGTTGCCATGCTGCCTGACGCTCACCATTTTCTTTACTAGAGTTGCTTTTCTCTGCAGCGCCCGTCCATTCTAGATATTCGTACAGATGCTGTACCAAATGTTGTGATTAAAATTCTTCTAACTTGTCATTTCGCTTCCATAAAAAAAAAAACCGGCTGTACCCTATGGCGGATTCCGATAATCCACGTTTCTGCCCCTATCGGATAGCATCGCTGGTGTCTAATACGATTTTTTTTTTATGGCGACACTGTGCCCAAGCATAAAGTATTATCTATATAAATACACACTGGACTCTCGAAGGCAGTCCAGTAACGTCCGATGGTGCGGCTCAAAAATCCAGTCTTCTACATACGGCGGACGGCCAGGGGGCGGTCCGCACCGGAGTAGGTGTTTCTGCCGGATGGCACGCCAATAGGGTCAGGTCCAAAGCAAGCGAATTGCAAATGGTCACAGTGGCCATTGCCTTCAAAAAGAGACCCATGGTAGAAACCGTTGCGCTCTTCTGGATTTCAAACGATATAAGCGTCCAAAAGGGTCGAGGTACGGACACATTCCTATTGTCAGACAGCCCCTGTACTACGCCTGTAAATGCACGAGACATCCACAAGCTCCCGCCCTTCTGACCGCCACGTCCGGAACCTGACATAAGACCCGCTTTTCGGATGAGTTTGAAGATGAAGGTATGTTGGCTTCCTGTACAGGCTCCCTTTAGCACCACGCAGTGATGAGCGCACTGCGCAGCCGTCCCACACACAACAGCAGACTGGCCGGCCGTCATCGTGGTTGCAGTTCATGGCGAAGGCCCTTGCCGGCATGACCAGGGGATCCGTCTGTCGTTCCTGTCCAAGCGTCGTAGACGTCTATATAAACGTTCCGACGTGAGCGTGAAGGACCTGTTCTTTCAACTCGTTCGCACGCACGCACACAGGGCTCACGTTTAGCTCGTCCCGCGCCAGTAAACTTGACTCGGTGGCACGAGATGCAAGCAGCCAGACAGCGCGCCGTAAGTGCCCCGGCTAGAAAGACGACGTCAAGTCGTACCCCGGCGCCGCACGAGCCGCCACCTCATTAGTTTCGGCAGCGGTCCGCCTTTCGTCCATCCGCACGCGTGCGGCCCCTCTTGGCAGCCGTTCTCTCTTTGGCTTGGAAGTCTGTCGCCGTCTTGGGTTCAACTCTCGTGGAAAAGTGCGGTCGGCCGGGGTCATCCTCTGATGGCTCTGGCAGACAGGCGCGCAAAGGCGCTTTCGCGAGTGGCACCGTGGTGCCTGAAGGGCTATTAAGACCGCTCAGGTCAACATTAGGCGTAGTTATGCGCCAAGGGGTTAGAATTTCTGGTTTGAGTTTGGGACTTTTTAAAAGAGGAAAGAAGAATGGGCCTGACGAATAACAGGAAAAACGTTTTTTGACCCTTCTTGAATGAAAGAGAAACGGTTCCTTATTCGCCATGTCTCTGCCAACAACGAAAAGCCACTGTTGGCGGCCTCGAGCAAGGTAGGTAGATGGCTCTTTTAAGTAGAACTACCGCCTTAATATATATTTCGCGCATACCTGATAGGCAATCAATACCCATAGCAGAGAGTCGGTTCAGAGGCTCCCATAAGGCAGCAAGCAGGGCCTTGCTTAGTTCTACGACAGTATAGGCAAACCTATATCGAGAAGTTCGCTAAGCTACGGTGCTTACGGTAATAAAATGACAGTGAAATGAATTAGGTTAAGTAAAATTAAAATGGTTTACAGTAGCTGATGAAACGAAGTACAGTAGATGCATTAAATTGAAAAGTTGGCGTTCTCGGCTGGGGAACTTTAAAATGTTCTTTGCAGTTTTCGGTTTGTCACTGTCATGTACATGAACTGATTTGCTTTCCACGTATTTTTCGCCCATTTTAAATTGCCCATCTCCATGTGTGAACCTCCCTATACCGTAAGCGCTATCAAACATGCCTTGCAATGATCTCTTCCATTAGGTGACACCTTCGCTGTCCGGGTTTATTTTGCAGTTGCAACAACCCCTGCGCCGTGTGTCGACACTTTCGAGTCTTTCCCTACGTCCTCATTATCCTGATCACCTCATTTTTTTGTTCACTCTTCCGTTTAGTGCTCAGATTGTGCAATCCTGGCCTCGACCCCCTTGCAAGCATCCTTCGGAATAGTGAGCACGGCCACTGATATAACTAGAAGTGATAAAAGCGCCGCCTGAAGTGCGTGAGCAACTGAAGGCAGCATGTCCAGAGTGAGAGAGAAGTCTTTAACCGACCACCCTGAAAGCTGTGACGTAAGCCTTGCTATAGAATAGAGGACACGAAAGCACGAGAATACGAAGGAAAGAAAGAAAGAAAGAAAGAAAGAAAGAAAGAAAGAAAGAAAGAAAGAAAGAAAGAAAGAAACGTTCTCGGCGACCTCGGCTCCCTTTACCGTGTTCGCCGGGAATGCCACGAAAACACGCTGTAACTTGGTTTTGCTGCGGTCGCAGCGGAGGCGGGACGATGCGCTCCTCGGCGGGAACACGCTCTGCAAGCAACGCCAAAAAGCGGAGCCCCAGAAAAAAAAAAAGAAACAATGATCGGCCCGCGTGCTGTGGGCGGTAGACGAGTACAGAGGAGACAGAACGAGTGAGCCCACACAAGCAAGTGAACGAGACAGCGAACGCGTGTGACGTGGTTTGTCGCACTAAAACCATGCACCGCAACTCAAGCTAGACCCGGTGTTATAACTACGGAGTTCGATAAGCACTGTGCGACCTATGTCTCGCAATAAGTTCGAGCTGTAGTTCGGAAATAGCCTGCATATGGCCTCACAATTCTTCATAGCGAGTCCCTACTTTATCCCTTCCCTTACGGCGCGGTTCAGGTGTCCAACGATATATGAGACAGATACTGCGCCATTTCCTTTCCCCAAAAAACCAATTATTATTATTATTATTAAGCGGTTGCCCCGTCCGTCGCCTGTTTGTCCCTTGACACGTTGTTTTTTGTATGAGGATTTTTACTTACGATGAATCACAAACTTGCCCAGAAAACCATTGCAAGTGCAGCTTTCTTGGACGTCATATTTAACTGTGAGGCAACTATGAAATATTGTAAGAGATTGTTATGAGCATACTAATGGGAATGGTCTAACATTCCGATGCTTTGCAATAATAGTTTGTCCTTAGCTCCCACCGAAAAGTTAAGACTGCCGTCGAAAACCAATGGGACGCTTTTTTCGACAATAAATACCAGATAACTATAAGTATCCCGGAGGAGGGACCCTTAGATATATCGATTGTTATGGTGCAATCTAACGAATTGCGAAAAAAAATGCGTTCATAAACAACTTCGCGTTAAAAAAAAAAAAACGCATGTTCAGAGTTTCCGGGTATGGCTTACCCACTCGGCGTCTGACAGATGCATAACAAGAAATCATAATTGGACCCGACGCGAGCTCCAGTCAGTTACGAGCCGATCTTGAGCAGTGCAGGTGTTTTCCAATCGGCCCAACTGCAGTGGTCTCATTTGCACAACTTCTCTGACGTAACCAGCAGTGCCGACTAATCACGAAAGTCGAACGAGACCATAGTCCAATCATGAGAGTTAAGGAGAGAGGCGCTGGCCAATTAAGAAGCGCGTTTACATAAGAGAAGCCTCTGATTGTACGGCGATTAGCTGTACGCCTTGCGCAACGGTGCACGCTTTTAAAGAAGCAGAGCGTGGCGGAGAGGAAAAACGAACGAGGCGACGTCGGGCCCCGCGCGGGAATGCGTCGGCCCAGACTCGGCGTGGGACGACCGACTCACTTTCTTGCCTCCGTCTAACTGTTTTCCTCCTCTTTCTATTTTTTTTTCTTTCCACGGGGACGCGAGTGATTGACTCGCTTTTGTGGCACGCGGAAACGCGGCGCACGCTAGGGGCATCTAGGCGTCGCGGTGACTCCGGCTCGCTTATTATGCGTCTGGGTTGCATCGAACGAACGGTGGTGCACTTGCGCGGACCCCACTGAGCTTCTTCGGTGCCACCCACATGCGAGGCCAGCGGCTCCACTGCTCGTCTCGGCCGTAAACCGCGACGTTTGCGTTAAGAATTAGGCCGGGTTGAATAATAATAATAATAATAATTGGTTTTTTGGGGGGAAAGGAAATGGCGCAGTATCTGTCTCATATATCGTTGGACACCTGAACCGCGCCGTCAAGGAAGGGATGAAGGAGGGAATGAAAGAAGAAAGGAAGAAGAGGTGCCGTAGTGGAGGGCTCCGGAATAATTTCGACCACCTGGGGATCTTTAACGTGCACTGACATCGCACAGCACACGGGCGCTTTAGCGTTTTTTCTCCATAAAAACGCAGCCGCCGCGGTCGGGTTCGAACCCGGGAACTCCGGATCAGTAGTCGAGCGCCCTAACCACTGAGCCACCGCGGCGGGTAAGGCCGGGTTGTAGATAGGCAGTTCGCGTTGGCGGTCACTATCGCAATCTGGAAACGGTGTCTGCTTGGATTATTCCGGGGTACACCTTCGCAAGATGACGCGTCCAGGGGCCTGCGTGGTGTTTTGGACCATAAATTTCAGCTGTACCAACACCGTACTTACGACAGTGTTCGGTGATAATACTGAATACAACCTCGTGCTGCGCAATGTCTGTGCAGGTTAAATAGCTTCATGTGGTCAAAATTAATAAGCAGACTTCCACAACGGCGTCTCTTTCTCTCTTCTTCCTTCTTTCATTGCCTCCTCAACTTTTTCACTCACGGTGCAGCTGTGCTGTTCATCAATAGTGAGACAGTTCGGCTTTCCCTCCGTAATAACCTATTCTTATGCTTCAATTCCGTCAGCTGTGGTCCCTTTATCTTTAACGTACCCATGACAGAACTGAATGTGAGCGTGTGCGGTGATAATACATCTTATTGTTGCCAAAATGTGGACGAGGCTTGGCTTCAGTTGTTTCAACTCGAAAATGACACCCTATAGTACACAGCAGAAAGTGTTTTTTTTTTGTTTGTTGAGAAGAGATACATTTCCTGCCAACTTCTTTAGCGTGCACACAATCTTGCCTCACTTTGTTTTCTTGAACCCTCAGCAGAGGCTCTCAACCTTACCCGCTTTACGTCAAACCGAATATGACACCCAACCGCATTCGATATTTTCCGCCAACTTATAAAAGACACTCCTCTTGTAAGGACTACCTCTGTTGAAGGGAGAGAAAACTTCCTTGAAGTAGGACATCGTGATGGGCTTGAGCAGACCTCATTGCACACAATGCAAGATTACCACGCGGGGTTAATTAATATTCTCCGCTTTCATCACGTGCATTCTTTTATTCTCTCGTCTCCGTCTTACCCCCTCTCACGTGGCCGAAGATGACCCCGCGAAGTAGAATGCTGTTGACCTTCGCCTCTGAGGGGTGCGCAGCGGCACAGTGACAAGACGTTTCTTCTATGTTTAACCCATAATTACAGATATTGATAAACTGGCATTGTTTCAGGCTTTTAAGGCAAAACTTGAGAATGTGCAGCCTTCCGTGGCATGCAGGTAGCTCATGAGGTAGCTCGCAAAAGGAAAAGACTTTGCTGTGTTCAACGCGAGCCGACCACCTTTGAAGAAGAAAACTTGGTCCTACAAAATACTGAAGGAGAAAAGAAAAAAGCAACTGAAAAGTTAGCAAACCTACTTAATAAATAATCCTCAGTATTAGGCAACGGCGCACGGATGAGTTTGATGATAGCTTTTTCCCCCTGTCTCGTACGAAACCAAACCGCACGACATCGCTGTCCATTACATATTTCGTCTTTAACGATGACGGCCTTTTCGCTTGGTCAGTTTCCCGCGAAGAATACTTTCTCCGTTATATTTTCCCTGTTACTAAGGCTAATAACCGTTTAAGGCACTTGTACCCAGTTGTGTACATTGCGAGGCTGACAGCTTTTTCTCAGAGAACGCTCTGGCTTTAACAGTAATTTCTTCGTTTCAGTAGAATTAAGCAACATTCACTTTAAAAATAAAGCGCTTTTTTTTTATCCTACCTAGCGAAAGCAGCAAAAAATATATATATTTCACAAAATAGGCACTTTGCTATAGTACATCTTCCGCCATTTTCTAGCTGACCGATTATGCTGATGGCACTAACGCCATTTCATTTTTCTGGATTACTTACACGACCCGCCGCGGTGGCTCAATGGTTAGGGCGCTCGACTACTGATCCGGAGTTCCCGGGTTCGAACCCGACCGCGGCGGCTGCGTTTATATGGAGGAAAAACGCTAAGGCGCCCGTGTGCTGTGCGATGTCAGTGCACGTTAAGGATCACCAGGTGGTCGAAATTATTCCGGAGCCCTCCACTGGGGCACCTCTTTCTTTCTTTCTTTCTTTCTTTCTTTCTTTCTTTCTTCTTTCACTCCCTCCTTTATCCCTTCCCATACGGCGCGGTTCAGGTGTCTGCTGATATACAAGACAGATACTGCGCCATTTCCTTTCCCCAAAAAACCAATTATTATTATTATTATTATTATTATTATTATTATTATTATTATTATTATTATTATTATTATTATTATTATTACTTACATCATGGCCATATTTGAAACACAGAATGGTTACACGGTTCCTATAGTTTTTACCTAATTAATCATTGTGTTTAAGTATCACAGTTTTAAAAAAAATTGCAAGAAATTTTGCGAGTGCGTGTATTAAAATAACAAGTAGTGTTTTAACTCGGGAAACTAGCGATTTAACTTTCCTGTGGGCCTGGGCGTGCTATTTAAACGTAAAAAAAATATTTGTTTTGAATCGAAATAATAAATGGCGTCTGAAACGGGTAATCACAACCACCGGAGCAATATGTACGGCGTATGGTTCGTTATGCTTTCTTGCAATAACGAGCCCCTCTTTGCCATTCCCTTGTCTGCTCTAAACAAAACTTGGACAGTTGCGCCCGCCAAAAGGGAGGCAACTAGAAAAAGGAAAAGTCTTTGCATTGTTCAACGCGACCAGGCGCTACTTCACGGGCCGACGCGCAGCAGACGGGGGGAGCCTGTAATAGTGCAGCACTCTTGCGAGAGAATAAGGAGAGGTGCGCTTGTAAAGTTCCCTTACTTGTTCTGCGTACACGGAACTGTTGTAAGCAGCGACGAAACACTCGACGAACGACAAGAGAAACCACGAGCCGGCAAAGCGTGTTCTTGTTATTTGCAGCGACAGCTCCAGGCATTCCCACGCTGTCGCTGTGGGCCCACGCTGTGGGCGGGTATGCAATCATCCGTTTCTTCCCTGTGGTTGTGCGCCAGGCCCCGACAGACCGCAACTTCGATTCTCGCAGCGAGTTCAGCGAACGCAGCGCGCAGTTACACGAACGTCGCTTGGCTCTCACACTCGGCGCAACCTGCCATCTTAGTTGACCGCAGCTTTCGTCACGAAATTCACGGCCGTGAGGAACGGCCCCCAAAATAGCCGCATTGTCGCGTTTGGCAACTGACAGCGCCATTCCTTAAAAACTCTATTGCTTATAAGCTATATTCAACTTGCCCATTTGCGCGCACGTCATCGCGTCCGAACCACGCGTGTAAAAGTACTGACCTCAATTCAAACAAACGGTGGTCTTTCTCGACCGCTTCGTTCCGCTCATCATTCGCTGACTGGAACCGCCTCCTGGCATCAAGACGTACAATCGACGACTTCAGCTGACAGCGGTTTACCGAGAGCAATTTAGTTCCCTGCTACTATGCAACAAAGGGAGCCCAGAGTCGGCTATGTCTTCCTGTTCGCTTGAGCTGTGCACCGCCGAATTCGACGGAGTCTGTTACAGTTCTTGCTCCCATAGTCTGTTCCTTTCAGTACTTCGTGACTGGCTGGAGCAGCGCTGTCCCGCCACTAAGTTGGATGTGGTTGGTTGGCCTCAAATCATGCTGGCACATACCTACTACGGGGGAGTGGCCAAGACACTGGCGGTTAATTTCTGGAAACAGGAACGTTTCGACCGAAAAAGATTTGGTTTGGTTTGTTTTATGGGGGCTTAATGTCCCAAAGCGGCTCAGGCTATGAGGGACGCCGTAGTGGAGGACTCCGGAGATTTCGATCACCTGGGGTTCTTTAACGTGCACCGACATCGCACAGCACACCGACCTCTAGAATTTCTCCTCCATCGAAATTCGACCGCCGCGGCCAGGATCGAACCCGCGTCTCCTGGGTCAGCAGCCGAGCGCCATAACTGAGCCACCACGGCGGCTTGACGGGATAAGGAGTAGTAACAGTATATAGGCTGACAGATTGGAAGACACAAAGACAGGGGTCCTGTTAACTTGGAGATCGAAAGCGGGACAATGGCTTAATGTGCATAATAGTATACAATGCCTGTAATGTTTCAATTTCGTACGGACTGAGAGCGGGAAAAAATAAATTAGAATGGGAGTCGTTGCGTTTCTTGAAGGAAATTTTACACAGCAGAGCGCACACTCCTGTCGCTTCGTCCAAGTAAAGAAGCGCCAGTGGAAAGAACAACCGCAGAGGACATAGGCAAACCCAGCTGGTGAAACGTAATTTGCAAAAGACGCCTCCTCAAATGAGAGAAGCGGTGATAATAATAATAATAATTGGTTTTTGGAGAAAGGAAATGGCGCAGTATCTTGTCTCATATATCGTTGGACACCTGAACCACGCCGTAAGGGAAGGGACAAGGGAGGGAGTGAAAGAAGAAGGGAAGAAGGAGGTGCCGTAGTGGAGGGCTCCGGAATAATTCCGAACAGCAAAAAGTGATCTATTGTCTCAGGTTCGGCACAAAGAGGGCACAATGGCACAAAGACTATGTTAAGGGTCGGTCAATCGGAGCGGTGGATAAGAACAAAATTAAACAAAAAATAATACATAATTTGTAAAGTATAAGTCGGTTCATAGCATTTATGTTATTTTTTAACAATTCTTCGTTCTACATTCGCGTTTCAGTTCAGTTTATTTAGCATTTCGTTCATTACAGGAACAAATGCTAGGGTAAGAACAAAAAGCTGCTTCACGAGCAGTTCGACAAGATATATTACCCTGTTTTTTTTTTTTTTTTGGAAACCGACTGCTCGCGCGTACAGTAGAAACACAGCTGTGTTTGACACTTTGTGCAATGAAGTATACAGAGTAGAAATATAATTTACTACAGAAAGCGCCGGGGACTGAGAGGTAGTGTTTATACGGATTTAACGCAATTCACAGACATGGATTGTTCATGAACAGTATAAGACCGGCAGCCTTCGGTAATCACTGATGTCATGCGCCTTGAAGCGCATGTCAAGACAAAACATGCATGTGGGTATTTGAATGTAAAAACTACCCGCCGCGGTGGCTCAGTGGTTAGGGCGCTCGGCTACTGATCCGGAGTTCCTGGGTTTGAACCCGACCGCGGCGGCTGCGTTTTTTTGGAGGAAAAACGCTAAGGCGCCCGTGTGCTGTGCGATGTCAGTGCACGTTAAAGATCCCCAGGTGGTCGAAATTATTGCGGAGGCCTTACTACGATGTACTACAACGTCGGCTAAGAGAAAAATGTTAACCACTGCTGGAATGGTAAGGGGTAGTAACAACGCAGTAACGAATAGAAAGGGCCAAGTAGCGAATCTTCTTAGCTTTTAACTCCTGAGTGGAGGATGAAACAACTATTGTTAAAGCGCGTCAATAATGTGCAAGCCGCTGCCTCTGGACTCGTTCCATACTATGCCGAGTGAATAACGATTAAGCCGAGAGACACTTTGCACAGCAGCTGCTAGAAAAAAAAAGTGAGGAAGCGTAGACACCGGTAATTAAATAGCAGAAGGTAGCGCAATTAATGGCCTTGCAACAAAAACAAGAACGAACCGAACAAGTTTTCTAACAGCCTATAGCGTTGAAGAGGAGCGCGTTATCGTGAGATTTAATCTCATCCGCATCCTGCCGCCAGCCATCGCCGTGAGGACCAACTATGGCACTCGAGATAAGATCTTCGCGTCGAGCAGCAGCAACGGCGGCAGGAGACCCTGCTGCCGTGTTCCATGCACGTTAGTGCACCATCACCCGAAGAACGCGCACCGCCTGTCTATAGAATACGCGCGTCCTTTAGTTATACATGGTTAGGCCGATCTGCTTTGAGCTACTACGTCATACACGTTTTTGCCCTGACTTTTACGACGGCTCTAAAGCGCTATTTTCTGTTCTGTAAAATTGTTTCTTCGGCGCCTACCTATCACGTCTCTGGACAAGGCACTGATAGCATCTATTAAGTGTAATCCGCCAAGTAGCAGGCATAAGTACTGCGTGTTTGCGAGGAAGCTTAGCAGGCTGGCGAAAAGAAAAAAAAGGAATATAAAGCAAGCTTAGTTTATCGAATGTGCAGCAATGTGCCATTTAAGTCACACCAACGCAGGTAAAAAATATTTGGGGCACTAAGGAAAAGCTAGGAAAGATTCAGTGTGCCTTCGTGGCGCATACTGTGCTGCAAATCCTTTGCAAGGATGTTAGAAGAATACTGCGTGCTACAGCACCAACGGTTCTATAAGCATTGAAACTTGGTATGCTCCTTCTTCCGTAGCAAGCGGAGTGAAGTTTATAATATTGTATCAGCTCTCTAAGGAGCTGACAGAACGGCCACACACGCAGATTTACGCATTTTCTTAGTCAGGTAAGAAAAACTACTACATAAGCTGACTTGTTGGTCTCTCTGGGAGTGCGAAAGCCATGATGGAAGACAGTGCAGTGGCGTGCCGTGCTTTAAATGCTAACAGCTTCGAAGCCTTCGAAATCAACTACCGAAAAGAAAGAAACAGAATAAGAAGGAGTGGAAGTTATAAAGCTCCGAGAGAGCGAGCCTTTTCAGCACTTAAAGCCTGCTCAGCTGTCCTCGCTACATTTAATTCGTGGCAGTTCATGCCTGCAAACTTAAAGCGAAGCTAACTCTGTTTTTAGCACATAATAAATAAACGCTCAGGAGTAAATGCTGACACAGAGGACATAGCTTCTATAGGGCACCTTGTAGATGGTATGGTAAGAGTCGGATACACAAGAGAAAGCAAACAGGTCTGCATTACGTGGAACGCCAGGAAGAATACGCAAAAGAAAACTGCATTTGATGTATTGATCTGTGCGATGTCAGTGCACGTTAAACATCCCCAGGTGGTCGAAATTATTCCGGAGCCCTTCACTACGGACCTATTTGTTCCTCTCTTCTTTCACTCCCTCCTATATCCCTTCCCTTACGGCGCGGTTCAGGTGTCCAACGATATATGAGACAGATACTGCGCCATTTCCTTTCCACCAAAAACCAATTATTATTATTATTATCACAAATGTAGCGCGACCATTATAGAGCGGGGACGTGACATGGAAAACTACACGCAATGGGACCATGCGCATCAGTTGCAGCATACATCTCCATAAAATATTCAGTCAGAGCCACGTGTGGTGCTGGTTTCAGCGCAAGACCCCTGAAGCCTAATGGATAGTGTACGCTAGTTGCATGCCCGATGAAGACACGCGCAGATAAAATTCATAAATTTTCAATGACCCCTCTTCCTGGTCATCTTGGTAAACAAATGACGCAGGACTTCCTTGCCAGCTCACGTTAAGTAAAGCTAGAGGCGGTAAATAGGTATTATCGTGTCTTGCCTTTCCACTTAACGCGCTTTCATAGACGCCCGCTTTCCAGAAACGCGACGATTCACTTTTCCTCCATCTTAGAAGCACTAGGCTGCGCTTGACTGAAGGCAAGTGTTTTCTAATATTCTCCTTACCTCAAACCTGAGCGACATACGCGACACCTCCATTTTGCTTTAAAACGTTTCGCTTCCCTATCGCCACGTATACACTGTAGCACTTTGGAGGATAAAGTTGCACTGAAGCGTTAAAGTGGTTAAGCTCAGACTGGGCGAGAAAACTTCTCTTGCGCTTCATTAAGCCCCGCCGCGGTGGCTCAGTGGTTAGGGCGCTCGACTACTGATCCGGAGTTCCCGGGTTCGAACCCGACCGCGGCGGCTGCGTTTTTATGGAGGAAAAACGCTAAGGCGCCCGTGTGCTGTGCGATGTCAGTGCACGTTAAAGATCCCCAGGTGGTCGAAATTATTCCGGAGCCCTCCACTACGGCGCCTATTACTTCCTTTCTTCTTTCACTCCCTCCTTTATCCCTTTCCTTACGGCGCGGTTCAGGTGTCCAACGATATATGAGACAGATACTGCGCCATTTCCTTTCCCCCAAAACCAATTATTATTATTATTATCATTATTCATTAAGCGAGATCTAGGAGATGCGTAATACAAATGCTCAGAAACGCCGCTGGCGCGCTGACGTATAACCCCAAAGAAACCTTCATATTTTACCTGCAGAACGCGTGAGAAAAATTCAAACGCCGAAGCGTGGCCCGCGTTGATTGATTGATTGATTGATTGATTGATTGATTGATTGATTGACTGACTGACTGTATTTCAAACATTCATTACAGAGGCATGACTGCACTAACGTCTAATACCTAGCTACAAGCTAGTTGGGATCATGCAAATAAGTTGCTTTAGTAGTAAATCGCAGGCATAACAAAAATTATTTACATACAGATCGATGCTTAATGCTTAGGTAATACAATAGACAGTTCAAATATATCTTTTCAATGACAATTCTAGGTAGCTAGTAAAAATATGCACTTAAAAACAAACAAAAAAGAAATAATTCAAAACACAACAGCCCAGCCCCAGCACAGAAAAGAAAAAGCATCTCAAGTCTCTCAGCTTTACAGTATTTTTTTTCAATACAGGAAAAGTATTGCTCTGCTTTATTGAGTCTGGAAGGTCATCCCACAGCTTTGTACCTACGTGACCTATGTTCCTTTTTCCGTAGACGTTTTTTGTCTTCGGAAGAAAGAAATTTCAATGTGTAGCGTTACGAGTGAGACTTGATGGCGGCGTGAATGCAGATGAGTGTAGCGGATATTGTTTTTAAGGCATGAATGTACTGTTAGTAAAGCGTTGTACTGAATTATTGATTAGAGTGACAGTATATCTATCTTCTTAAAAAGAGCAGCAGTAAGCGCGCACATACATTGACCAAGCTTTCCGCACAGTACCTTCGGTTGGCCAGTGCGAAACACTTGCGGAGAAAAACAAATAGCTCTGAAAGACAGGGCACATATACATCCAGAGCAATTACATTCGTTTCAGCTGGAGACGCAATACGAGGCATTACTGTTTCCGTTGGATACGACATCAACGCGGGAGGCATACCTTGGAAGAAGGCTATGGAATACAAATACCCCGGCATTTCATTCACGTAGGATATATCTCATGGTCTAAACACATCGATGTGATTTCGAAGAAATATATCGAAATTTACGGATACTTGCACCGCCCTTAGCGTGTTCTCCACTCGATATCAAGTTCAAAACCTAGATCCGCCCAATCCTAGAATAAGGCTGCGTCGTTTGGAAACCTCATAAGCTTGAGGATGACAACAAATCAGAATCGGATAAAAAGAAAGGCTGTCCGTTTTATATTTTCTCCGACATGTGAGATTTTTCGCCTTCATCTCATATATCTGATCTGAGGCTGTCTTCACACTCCTCGTATCGTACGTGGTATTGAACGTTTAAAGTTTTTGCAAATGTTTTATTTATTTTTTATTTACATGATACTGAAAGCCCCATACGGTCCATGCAGGATGGGCAAAGTTTATCAACAACAAATGATTTGCATAGCCTCAAGAACAATAGTGCAATACAAAATTACAGAGGATGGTCATAAACAGCAGACTGGCGGATTTTGGAGACAGAATTACACGTTAGCAAGGGCATTTCCAAAATTTTCATTTTCAAAAACTATTTCTGGTAATAAGTTCCACTCTCACACAGTTCGCGGGAAACATTATTATTTATATTGGTTTGCTCGAGCAAAGTAGGGAACCAAGGTGTGATTATGCTTATGGCGGGCTTTTCGAGTCATTGACTTTGTGACGTTAGTGTCTGGGGAGATTACCAATTTACCGTGAAGCAGTCAACGCAGAAAGCTAAATCGTGAATTTTTTCTTCTTATTTCTTCTTATTTTAAGGGGCTGTATTTGATTGGCTATCATTAGAGCAGATTGAGAGTCAGTATTTCGGTATTAGTTATATATGAAGCGCCCTGCACGTCTCTGTACTTTTGTATGTTAATTTTGTATGTTAATTTTGTTGTCTCTGTACTTGTATGTTAATTATATTTCCGTGATATGAGTCTCTAGGCAACTATTTCAAAATTTCTAAACCATCACCATAAAGAAGCTATCACGAAGTAAACGTTTCACCTTTCACTCTTCGTATGACCTTTTCGAATACAGCTTTTTCTGCGCACTACAGAAATTTAGAACCATCTTCCAAGCTTTACTCGTTCTGAGGCTTTGAAAAAAAAAAATTGATTCTGCGATTTGTAGCTGACGAGTTTTTACCATGTGAGCTTTCATAATATCTCATATGCTGCTGGCTGTTGTGATTTGTTTGTATACGTTTTATCGCCTCCATAGCCTCATGCAAGGCTGCAGTAGGGGAAAATAAAATAAATAGGATTGCCGGTGGGACTCAAGGAACTTACGTGCCAGGAATAAGAATGCATTGCATTCTATTCAAGTTCTGTTCTAATCATATTTCAATTCTACTCCAATTCTATTCTGTTCCTGTGTAGTTGGTTAAGTTGTAATTCAATACTAGTACTATTACCGGTTAACATTTCGCATTTCCCGCCTTTGATATGACGCCACACCACTTCGACCAACCGAAAGTATAGTAACGGCGCCACTTTTTGGGACATACATACATACATACATACATACATACATACATACATACATACATACATACATACATACATACATACATACATACATACATACATACATACATACATACATACATACATACATACATACATACATACATACATACATACATACATACATACATACATACATACATACATACATACATACATACATACATACATACATACATACATACATACATACATACATACATGTAGCCGCCGCGGTGGCTGAGTGGTTATGGCGCTCGACTGCTGGCCCGAAAGACGCGGGTTCGATCCCGGCCGCGGCGGTTGAATTTCGATGGAGGCGAAATTCTAGAGGCCCGTGTGCTGTGCGATGTCAGTGCACGTTAAAGAACCCCAGGTGGTCGAAATTTCCGGAGTCCTTCACTACGGCGTCCCTCATAGCCTGAGTCGCTTCGGGATGTTAAACCACCATAAACCAAACCATACATACATATATACGCCAGGCTTTCATGTTGATGAGCCATGTCATGCTTCCGCATTAAAATAAACACGCTCGGGTCACTCGCGCCTGTTCACCTTTTTGCAACGTTACATTGTTGTCCATTGTCTTTTACTATCGTGCCATCAGCGCTCTTGTTATTCAGGTGATCTTTAGAGCCATTCTTGAGGAGGGTAGTAGTAGTAATAGTAACTGAGGAAGTGGCGCAGAAGCAGTTGAGGCCATAATGCGCCAGACACGCGGTAGTAAGCGTCAGGTACGGTTTATAACTGTAAAGCAGAGCCGACTTATGCCACCTTTTCGCTCTGGCGCATAATGACCGCCGTCGCCGCTGCACCATTTAACCCCAGCGACTTCTATTGTGGTAGATGTGCAGCACACTGTAAGCGAACACCGAGTAAAATTGGAGTAATTAGCTGCGCCATTCGTGTGGCGACTAACTGCGGCGGGTTCCTTTGTGATAAGTCTCTGACTGCAGTATATATAATAATAATAATTGGTTTTGGGGGGAAAGGAAATGGCGCAATATCTGTCTCATATATCGTTGGACACCTGAACCGCGCTGTAAGGGAAGAGATAAAGGAGGGAGTGAAGGAAGAAAGGAAGAGAGAGGTGCCGTAGTGGAGGGCTCCGGAATAATTTCGACCACCTGGGGATCTTTAACGGGCACTGACATACTGACTGGACTATCAGTTGGTCCCCCTCTTGAGGAAACATAGTTGCTCCCAAATGACTAAACCCTGTGACGCTTTTAGTCATTTTTGGCTTAGGGTGTACAGCCTTCATTGTCGCTTCACCGGCCTGGGGGAACAGCAAAAAAGGCCAGGAGCTTTCTTGTCGTTTTTTGCCTCAGTGTTCCCGAATCGTACATTACGCTCACTACACCTATAGTCAAGAATCTTTAGACGACACGGTTTGCTTTCAGCTGTGTGGTAGGGAGCTCCCGACTCCCCCGAAGCTCTGCATCTCTGCACATTTAGGTACTCTCGCGAGTATGTTTTAAAGCCTTTTGCTCTTTAGGGGTGCCGTAAGAACTCCACTAAAAGGCTCAAAAACTAATCCTGCGGCCCAAAGACTTTTTTCGAACAGTGCACCTTTGCCTATCCTATCCTGTCCTGTCCTGTCCTGTCCTGTCCTGTCCTATCCTGTCCTATCCTCTCCTGTCCTATCCTATCCTGTCCTATCCTGTCCTATCCTGTCCTGTCCTATCATATCCTATCCTGTCCTGTCCTATTGCATGCATTAAAAATAGGAACGCTCCAGTGCTTGCCGATATTATCAACGTTATAGAGGCTAAAGCCTACGCGCTTTCCGACAGGACTGATCTGCAGGCCAGGCTCTTGCGGAGTCCATCGCTCGCCCTTGGACAGTTCCGCTCACGTGCACCGAATAGCAATCACCGTGAGACAAGCGACCACACTAAGCGGAACGTGGAGGCTAGTGGGCGTCGACGGCTGACGGACGGGGGGGGGGGGGGTCTACAAGGCCGAGCCAAGATACAAACACAACGGCCGCAAGCGCTAAAGGAGCGAAATTGACCACTCACTCTTTGCGGGAGCGTCATCGAACTATACGCCCGAGTGGAGAAGTTACGGACACATTTTCGCAGCTGTAGTAAATATTGAAGAGCTGTATTATGAGGCGCGACTAGTTACTCTTGTCTCAGTTTTTCCCACTCTTCGAAGCAAATAGAGGAGAGAGAAAAAAAACTGGTAACTCGGGGAAGATATGATAACATACCACGCAAGAACCAAGAAAGAGTCGAAAGAAACTGAAAAAAAAGTCCTTGCAACTGGGCTTGTTGGTGCATATTCGTGAAAGACATAAGTATGGATAAGGTCAGAGGCTATATAAACGCTCTTCCCTGAATAAACCCTGTTGAAAGTGTAGCGCTCGTCCTGTTCCCTTCCTCGTCCGTGTTGCCAGTGTGCGCTCTTATGTCTTTCATGAAAAAAAGTCGTTGCGGTTGACGCAGATGTGGTGCCAGATTCTCAAATAAAAGCGCTCATATAATGTGCCCTATAGTTTTTTTTTTCATCGTAATTTCAAGCTCACTGTTCTGTGTTGAAAAGATTTGGAAACGGGTATTTTTGTTTATTTTGTTAGATATTTCTTCATAATCTTCGCAGACACGCTGAGCACAGTCGCGAGTAAAAATGATTAACACAAGCGACCAACGACCAGCTGCGACAAAAAAAAAAGGGGGGGGGGGAATAGGACGCTATGCAGGCGTTGACTATCTTATGAACCTCCCGCAAGACTTAAGTTTGGGGTATAAACCTGCTTTCTCGCGTTATTAGCGTTTTCGTGAACCGGAGCGCTGTGAATGGAGATTATATTGCAGCTAGAGGCCCGTGTACTGTGTGGTGTCAGTGCACGTTAAAGAACCCCAAGTGGTCGTAACTTCCGGAGCCCTTCACTATGGCGTCCCTCATAGCCTGAGTCGCTTTGGGACGTTAAACCCTCATAAATTAAATTAAACCAGACTATATTGCGCACCAGTGATACGTCACTTGTGTTAATCTTTTTTTCTCGCGACTGTACTTGTCTAACCGTGTACCTTAGTAGCAGGCATCTGTACTTATTCGATACAAAAGAGGAGTAGGAGGTCAAGGTATAGAACGCTGCAGTCCATCCAGTGGTGTTTACTAGTTATGCAATATCGATGACATTTGCGTGTGCGGCGAGGCATGCGAACCACATCCCCGCTGGAAATATCAACCGGCGTAAATATTGTTGCAAATGTCAATCGCGCCACGGTTGAAAAACCAAAATAAACGAAGAAAAAGTACATTGCCTACCCTTTCTAATGCGTGAAATGTTTTAGAGTAAGAAGCACAGCCATTTACACAAGAGGGACTATATGGAACGCTATCAAACCGACATGCAATCAGTTTTGCTGTCCGCGGAAATTTTTACAACGCTCATGGAGTAAGTAGAATGTTGTTGGGGACAACTTTCAATGGCTATATACTCGAAGCTACGAGCGCGGAGGGACGGCCTCCACAAGCACGCCGCTGAGCAGCGCGCTCGCGAGACATCCACGTAATGGTCTAGAGGAGATGACTGCTCGCCCTCGTTGTTTCTGTTTCGTATAGGCACAGAAAGTTTCACCGAACCCAATGCACGAGCGACTACCAAACGCCATAGCCGCGGCCTCCTGGCAGTTCATTCCATGATAATGTTTAGTGAAGCGTTGCACTCGAGATTTCGTATCATGTATCATCTCGCTTTGCTTTATCCATACACAAGATGATTTCCCGCCTGACGTTATTCCTGAGAGCAAACACCCCCGATAACCTGCGCATGACTCGCTAAGCGTGGTCGCGCATGCGCACAAGGGACGCACACTCACCAAGACGGCGAGGAATCCCATCCGCGCCGCTGCCATGGGGGTATTCCAAACGACTAACGGCACCTCGACGGCGAAACCACATGAGCGCGGCACGAGAGGAAAGGAGGAGGGCTGCCTGAGGGAGGGAAGAGTGCTAGCCGGCGGGAAAGGGCAAGACAAAGCGCGAAGGAGCAAAGCTGATGCAGCGAAGAGGGAGCGAGAAGGGGAAGGGAACGGCTAACCTACATTGCTCTCCTCCGTGATCCGTGACGCGCCAGTCCGACACCGCCCTCCCTCCCTCGTGTGTATCCATCTCGGGCGACTCGAGAAGCACCTCGGTGTTGTTATTCTTACAGCCGGGTGCGCGAAGGCAGGGTTGATTTGGAGCCACGCTTCGAGATTAAAGGCGCTCATCGGGAGTGTTTACAGAGTGAAGGTTTGGCATTTCGAAATCGCGGCCAACAGTCTCACGGAAGAAAGACACTCTGGTTTGATTTTGATTCAGGAGAAGACGTTCAATGTTTTCCCGCAACCTTTCATCGTTTTCTTGGCAGTGACCTCCAATGACTTTTATACTTAAAAATTCTCTTTCGCTTCCCTTATTTCCGGCATGTTTTAGTGCCAGAGCATAACTTGCGCTGAGCTGCAACTGGCGAACTTTTCGCCACTCCAGAGACTTGGCGGCGTTTCTTGCGTTGTCCGACCTGATGGCAAAACGATCGATACGAAGTAAGCGCGCGCCTTCAACGATAACGACGGTGCTTACGGTATTTCGACCACGAGTCGTCGCCGAGAACACTCACATAATCGACGACCCCCGAAACTGCAATAAAAGTCACCTCATTATAGCCTTCGCGTGACTCTACGGCCATGCGACGCTCCTCTCGATTACCCCGACGATTTACGTGCGCGCTGATCACCCCTGCACCGTGTTATACGTCACACCACGCTCGAAGGCGGGGTAAGTGAAGTGGCTCGCCACCCATACGCGGCAGCACAGTGTGCTCGAGAAAAATGGACAACGCTTCTTTCAATGTTGTTTCTTCGCTGGATCCCTATTTACAGAGCAAGCAAGCCGCGAAAGCGGGCCGAACCGGTGACTATAGAGGAGTGAAGAGGAGAGCAGGTCAATGTAAAGATAAAGCGGCGCTCCTCTGGTAGCCCAACTTGTTCGCGTTGCGCTGTGAGCACACACAGCGCTGGGCGCAGGAGGTGTGGCCACTGAGGGACGCGCGAGAACGCGGCACGGAATGCTCGTCCGTTATCGATTAATAGCGCCACTGGCGTTAAGGTGTACGCCGGTCGACACCGCCACTTTACCTGCTGCTTGCTCCCCATGGAGGCTCCTGCCCGGGTTTTTCTTTCTTTCTTTGCCTCGGTCAAATTGAGGCCACTGCGGACGCCATGTCCTGGTGCCACACGCACGCAATGGTGGTCTGCTCGCTTGCTCGTCGTTGCGACTGAAATCAGTTGTGATATTGATGTTTAAATGTCCTTTAGTGGCGCTGGTAACGTCAACACGCCGAAAGCCATCGCGCGTATACAAAATCTAATAAACCTAAGAAAACAAAACAAAGAAAGGAATTACGCCGAGAGACAGATGCTATTGTGACACTAAACGACCAGTGTCATGCAAAATATGTGTCTGTAACACCGTACTTTAAAGTTACTATTAACGTTGCGTGTCGACGTCCACTTAGCGCCACACTTAGCGACGCGTGAATGCGCAGTGAAGAGGCATTTTTTCACGCTGTCGCGCTGGCAAGTTATTGTTTTCTCTTCCGCTTTCTTACCACTCCCATTTAAGGCGTATTTAGATTGCTGAAATAACTAACATTGCTGATCTAGTTAACATTGGCTATCTTACACGCCTGTACTGGCTACTGATTCATAAAGTCGTGCCTCTATAGAGCATGCATGTATTTCTTGCATGCCCACAGAATGTGGACGTAAAGTTTTTTTTTTTTTGAGCAGGACCGTTAATTACAGCAGGCGTAGTCTATTTCCAGAGTCAATTGAATGTTCGTTTTAGTGGAGCGGTTCTTGGAGGGCAAAATTAAAGCAAATGATTTGGATATGTAATACATCCTCGTTTCGTTGCGCACACTCTACTTTCAATAATGCATAACCGACGCGCATTTTCCCTATGTGCTTGCCGACTGGAATTTTGCCTCGTAATATGCAGATGGCAAATATAATGGTTGTATACAAGAAAGGTAATAGAAACATGTCCAGTGGTCTTCCTATGTCGGTTTTACCCCTTTTTACAAAGGTCTGGCGAAAATAGTCGTGAAACTCCGGTTCTCACCTACTGACTGCTGTAACCTTATTCTCGCGCTCCTGGCTCAAAGAGAATGCATTACGGAGAACTTCGAATGAAGAAACATGGTACTTGGACGTTTTCTCGACTTTTCAAAAGCCTTTGATCTCAATAATGAGAAAATTATTGTCCAAAAGCTTGAAAATTGTGACTTTACTGTACAGTTCAGGACATTGTCTACCCGAGTGGAAACCAGACATGCAGAAGGGAGGCTGCACGCTTTCTTTTAACATTTCTGCAGGACACTGATCTTGTTTCTAAACGGTGACAGCACGAACGGACTATGGCCTACTGTGATTGAATGTGTGCGTAGATGGTGTCTTCTGGAGTGGACTACGTTATACTGTGAGTGAATGTTTGTATGGATTGTGGCACTGCAATGGACTGTGTTTCTACTGTGTCTGAATATGTGCATAGATGGTGACTTCTGGAGTGGACTGTGATGTGGACTGTGTGGAGTGAATGTGTGCATAGATGGTGACTGCGAGAGGGGAATATGTGTTATTATAAGTGACTGTGCGCATAGTGGGGTAGGTCCGACAGGTTTTAGGACGTTATTAACATAGAAGTGACGCTACGGTGGAGCAATTGCCGGCAGAATAAGCAAGGCTAATCTCACCTGTAGCATTCAACACCTCAACTCAACTCAAATTTACAGGCAAAGCGCTAAAAGATGATTACATTCTGTTTGTGATACTTCTCTGAGTTCGTCGAAATTGGAGAACAATATTTTGCAGTAAAATCAGTGAGAACACATACCCCGCAGGGAAGCATTTTGGATCCTTTTCTATTTATACTTTATATCAGTGAGAATGCATGCCGGCCTTGATGAAACTGCCTGTTATCTGGCGTCATCTACGCAGATGACACCAATTTATTCCTTCCAAGGCTCGTGTGTCTATTTGGCTAGTCGAGCCATTGCCCAACGTAAAAATCGGTGGGCTCAAAGAAACTGCCTAAAACTTAAAATTGATGAAACCAAAGCTGGATTACTTCATTCCTGTCAAAGACATATCTAGTTGTCCCTAAATGAGTCAAATAATATCAAAATCGAACAAGTAAAGACAGTTCAATCATTGGGAGTGTATTTCTCAAATATGACATGGACGATTCCTGCAACATGATTACGTATTACTTATAACTGTCTAGGATAACCGCCATCATATGCCACCACTACTAGTATATCCTCACCTCCATTAATATACTCTTATACAGTTCTTTGTTTTCTTCTTTATTGGTTTATGGGGGTTTTACGTCCCAGAGCGACTCAGGCTATGAGGGACGCCGTAGTGAAGGGCTCCGGAAATTTCGACCAGCTGGGGTTCTTTTACGTGCACTGACATCGCACAGCACACGGGCCTTTTTTTTTCTTCTTTATTAAGCTATGGGTTTCTAGTATGATCCACAACAGCTGCAGACCTTAGCAAACTGACAGTCTTGCTACAAAGAGCCACGCCTGTCCTTTAAAGCCCCATATCGTTCCCACATTGCAGACTTATTTGAAAGCATAACATCGTTGAGGTCACAACAGTGTAGATTCGCAAATTGCGTCACCTTTATCAACTCAGATCAATAAAAAATCTAGATGGCTAAAATATTCTAGCAAGATTACGGGAAATTTCCGCTGTTTAAAACGTATGATATCTGGAACCCTGAAACATTAGACACGGGGCAAATTTCGGACAAAGGTGTTAAAATGTTTACCACCAACAGTTCGAAATCACTGCTTTAAGAAAACAAGCATTCATATATCCAAAGTTTCATCAAAAGAATTCCGTGTTGTGTTTGTATCATGTTGTGCTATCACCATCAGCCTGACTGCGCCCACTGCAGGACAAAGGCCTATCTCCTATATCTCTCCAATTAACCCTGTCCTGTGCCATCTGCGGCCACCCTATCCCCGCAAACTCCTTGATCTATTCTATGACGTCTTCTTTTTATTTCTGCTTGCCTTGTTTTCTTCCTCTCTTTTTTTTTTCCACGGAGCTCAGCTTATATATGCACAAGTATATATACGCAGTTCGCCGCACACCGTTATGCTGTCTTGTGTGCTGCAGGAGGGCTTCTGGAGCTTTTCTTACAGCTTTTTACCTGGCCTCCTCGCAACATTTTTTTCTTGCGGAATGAAATTCCAGTTTCAATTCAATTCAATTTAAACTCCACGGGGTACCCACGGCTGGAAGCGGAAAACATAAGCATTAGGCAATCACACACCGTGGTTCTCCGCAAGGACAAGAGTTCATTTCTATGGGCAACAGAACGAGAACCCCATTCACGTCGGCACTTTTTGTGGGGCAGAGGACAAATTGGACGCAGGCGCCGCGCAGATAAGCGCGTTAGCAAGTGCGACGGAGTATAATTTGCTTCGAGACGTCGCAAAAACAATTACTGCTCTGCGCAATCTTTGCAAGCAAGCTTGCGACAGCACGAGCGACACAGTGCGGGAGGAAGCTGGCGTACGTCCACGCTGTCGGGAGTCACACCGTGGGAAGTCCTCCGTCTTTGTCGGACCGCGGGGGTTGGGAAACAAAAGGAACGCAGTAGCAATGGTGCTACGCGTATTTTGCTAACGGCTACTGCCCTTGAAGGCTATGTGTCTACTCTTTGCTTTTGCATCCGACAAACAGTTGCGACCCGCGAGTAATACTGATAGCTGCTGCGCAGCTTGGCGCTATTTAGCATGCTTATCTTGGCTTTTAAAGTGCTCGCGGATAGCGGAACAATTTAACGCACTGGCCCCTGCGCCATTACGACTCGGGTATTGTTCTCTGGTTGACCTGAGCCTGTTTTATAAGCTTTGTGCTTCTTGTTATACCGTACTCGCCTTACCGCTGATGTCTTGCTTTGATACGGCACTAACCAGACCACTGAACCGCGAAAATTGATTTGTCCCTCAGCCATGTTGAGTATTCAGGTCGTGGTACCGCCCCAGCGGTGCTTATACAATTGATTCTCATTACTCGTAACGGTGGGGAGGGTGACAAGGTGGAAATTGATTGAACTTTTGATTATCGCCAGAAAGCGGCTGGTATATCCCATACAAAAATGTCCTATGGCCGGCTATAAAATTTTGGCCCAAATAGCTATAGACCTTTCCTATTTCTGCCTATAGCTGTATATACAGGCTGATATATTTTTCTATAGAGAGCTTAAGACAGTTGTATGGTTCCAAAGCTATAGCTTTAGTGGCATAGATTTTTCAATAGCGGGCAATAAGCACCTCTGTGGGTGCTTATAGACGTTCATAAAAGGCCATAGACGGACATAGCTTTTTGCACAGACGCGCATAGGACGTTTTTGTATGGGATACAGGCTGTATATAGTCTGGTGTGCCTGTATTCACTCTGGCAACTTCTGTACTTGAAAAGGTGTCGAATGTCAGTAGTTTTTTGCCCTTTTTCTTTGGGACAGCGTTATAGTGTACTACAGTGCTCAACTTTATATCCAGTAGTAATGGGCGCTCCCTCTCTGCATTCATTCATTCATTCATTCATTCATTCATTCATTCATTCATTCATTCATTCATTCATTCATTCATTCATTCATTCATTCATTCATTCATTCATTCTTGCTACGAGGGGTATCGGCATATTTCGATATAGGTGATCAAAACAAACAAAAAACGTGCACATGAACACACACAAAAATTCGAACCCGCTCTCACACTTGGTACTGTTCGCATTACGTTCTGTTTCATGCACGCTGTGTGTGGCGTGCGCGGCACGGAAATAAGCCATTACGAATGGTATGCACTCAGAGTTCACTGCTTACGCACACATTACGAATCTCAAAGCAGTAAAAAATTTGCCCAGTGAGCAGCAGCTTCCTCGGTGCCAGCTAAGTAATGCCTTGCTCACGCTAAGAGCAAAAAAAAAAAAAGAATATAGGTTCGCCCTTGTAATCGCGGCGTCTTTACGTTTCCCGAAACCGTTTTCCTCAGTTACAAGGTGACAGAAACAAAGCAGTTTTCCTGCATAAATACAAGCATCCCCTCCGACAACGTAAAAAATTTCTTGAAAAACATCAGCTTACGTAGTATACACACAAGCCGGGCGCATTGCCCCTCGCGAGTCGTGAGGAACTTATTACACGCTCTTCTTCCGTAACTGATTCTTTTTTTTTTGTCTTCTCACTTCTGTCTGCGTTTCAGCCGGGGCCCTTCAAGGGCACGCTCGGCATGCTTCGTACATTAGCCGGCGCTTGTCTCCGACAAACGTCCTCTCTCAGTGCGTAACATTCTTGGAGGTCTCGGTAACGAAGCCCCCATAAAGCAACCCGGAAGCAGACGGCTGCACAAAATTATATGCACGTGCACCCGCTGCTTGCACAAACATTCTGAGTCATGTTACCGCACTTTGCACACTTGCGATCACAAGCTCTCTTCCTGTTCTCTGCAAAAAAAAAAAAAAGAAAATGGCGGCGAGACCCGGAGGAGTGCAACGCTCTCGGCGCCTGCCCTTCACAGCGACACGGAAGGGACAAATAGTTGCTTCCGCCTGCGTCCGTTGTCAGGGCGTTTCGGCTGCGATGATCGATGTTATCCCGATTCCCTGCGTATGCGCCATGTATTCTACGCAGAGGCGGTTGCGATAGGTGGACAACGCAACGCGAGCTGAGGCTTAAACTAATAATACAAAAAAAGGAACTAGAGCACTTTGCCTGAATGTAAGTGAAGCAGCGTTGTTCGCGGTCGCGCAGAGAAAGGCAGATTAATATTTAGTTCACGCTAACTAAACCGGCTGGCACGAAGTTAATCGTTAAATTTTTAAACTCAAGGAGGTCTTCGAAACCTCCGGAGCTGATTGCGGAACGGTTGCGCAGGCTGATATCGACTGCGGCTGCGCGAACGATGCGAAGCCCAGATTGCCCAAAACGCGAAGTCATAGTAGCCATTTAAAATTTCGCCTGCTTCGTATACAGCTAGGAAAGTGCAGATGTGAGCACGCTTAATTGCCTAGAGCGCTCGAGCTGTGCTTTGCATGCGAAGGAAAGGAAACGAATCTTAAAGCAGGTACTGAGTCTGAGCAATAATGCTTGGTTGAAGTTGATTAAAGAAAGTTGATTAAAGAAACGAAGAATTAAGTTTGTAGAAGAAACAAATTGCTCGGTTCGTTCTAAGTAAAAAAAAAAAGAACATACCCTTAGTCTAATAAGCAACGACTGAAATACTGTCGCAGTTTCCCGCGCACATCTACGTCTTCTTTTATTCAACCCTTACGTGGAACTCCCCGCATACACGAGTGTACTGCACCACGTTTTGAAGTGCTTCCTGCTCCGATAAATAATTGGCGCGGGCGATCGTCGTAATTTACTTGACCACAAACTGGTTCTCAAGGTAAACGCAAAGCCACCGCTTTCCTAATTACCTTATTTACCGTGTTTCTGCTCACTGGAGCGTGTTAAACCGAAAGCGTATATAGCCTTTGCGCTTGCTCTTTGCGTCTTGCTTCGTTTCATTGCCAATATAATTACGGCAACAGCAGTTTTTACCCGCGATTTCATGAAACACAGAATCGTTGTTAAACCCGTCGTAATGTCTCTCCTTCGCTTGTTGCTGCCTCTCTCTACTTTTTACTGCGACAAGAGATCCGTACCACAAATACACATTGAGGCTATCCGAGAGAAGGTTGTTGTCCCGAGTCACACATTGCACATAATGTACGGGATATGTTGTGCTATGCGTGAAGCGAAAGAAGAGTCTCTACATTCGATAAGAGTACGTTAGCTGTACAAAGGCACAAAAAAAAAAACAAGAAAAAAGAAGCGCACGTTGCACTCTCGTCATTAGTACGCCGAGGCAAAAGGCTTTCTCCTCCGCTTATTGTCATTTAGCTTACTGCCGGCGCAGCCAGCAAGCAAGCAAGCAAGCAAGCGCACAGGAGGTCCGTCTTATGGTAGTTCCGTAAAAGACAACGCTTGTGTGTGTCGCAAAGCTGACCCACATCGACGCTGCCTGCTGCACGGAGCGTCACCAAGGGACAACAAGCCACGTCAAGGTTAATCTCTTGTGTCCCGCTGGATGGCGCGCGTTGCCCAACGCCGCACCGCCGCTGCTCGCAATGGCCTCAGGGAACCCAGGTTGGCTCCGCATCTTTTTCTCGTGCGGCCAGAAAGCAGCGGTGATTAAGATTTGTTATCGTGAGAGTTGGCGACGCGAGCGCCGCTGTCTGACAAGCGCGTCGCTCTTTCGTCGTCCGCCACTCTTCTTCGCTAGTCCGTTGACGACTCGAGACATACGCACCTGCGCTCCTCCTCCTGAGCATTTTTCCTTTCAATTCTTCGTCGAGAGCTCTCGACCAGATATCTAAAGTGAGTGTTGCCCGGTCGGTTTTCCTTTCCAAAGTGGGGGCCCGGACCCTTAATACGTCGTAGCTTTAGGTCGGTGCGTGTACAAGCCGCATAAAGGTGTGCGTGGTGTCTACGTAGGCGTGCCCATCGCGCTATCGTCATCATTATCAACAGCGTTACTACGACACACTCGGTCGACGCTGTTCTCGTTCTGAGCAGACGCATTTAGATCAGATTTGGCTCTCTCGAATTTCGCTTCCCCTACCTCAGCCTTCAGTGCTACGGCAGTGGCTTTGAAACTGTACAGGTGCGAGAGCTGAAGCGAGCACTCTCTGGATGCTTGTCGCGACGACCGAATATGATTAATAACGACTCGCGTGGGCTCGTTCATGGAGCGATAAGCGCGTCTTAAATGCATGGCGACTCACGTTAGCGAACGTTTAAAGTAACGGGACAGGTTGGCGTGTTTTCAGACCCGCACGACGTTTTTGCTACAGGCGGGATACAGATCCATTTTTGCACAGTATTTACATATTTCATAGTGGTTAATTTGTCTGTAATATTAGTCCGTCCACGCGAAGGATTTCTTAATAAGACAATTTAGGGAGAGTAAAGAGGTAGGTCGGGTGATTTAAACCGAACGCCAGCCGAGAAAGCAGCACATACACTCTAAGCACGAATACGCTGTTCTCTAAGGCATTCTTACAAACGGGAATGGTTTTCCTTGTTATTCCTTTTCGTTTAGCGTGTAGGCACCGAAGGTGCTCACGACGAATGCTGTAAATGGCGAGGTCGTACAAGTAATTCAACCTGACGTCAGTCTTTCGAAAGGAGACCAGGAATACCTGCTCTGGTGGGAAATTCAGCTTGTTATCCTGCCTTACGCACTTCTCCAATAAAGTTGTACAAAGTGAAGCTAGGTAGCTTTGGTTGACATTCGTATGACTGTGCTCACGTAGCTGTAAACGGTAAATATTCCGGCCTGTGCAATGTACTCCACCTCAGTGACTTTTTTTAAAGCAGATTTATCTAACGCCGCTGATGACTGGTGTGACTGACATGACAGAAAAGAGACCCAGCGTGTAATTATAAAGGGACGGAAGCTTAAGCTAGTAAATATGTTTAAAATGGCTCTCCCACATTAATGGGCACAGTGTAAAAACTCGACATTAACATACTTGGTGACATCGGTAGTTTCGCTTCGGTCGGGTTCACTCTGACCGCAGCCTCCGAGTCCGTTAACTGCAATTCTCTCTTTAAAATGACTGCACACGACGCTCTTTTGCGACTGGACACCCTCCGAAGAAAATCGAAGGGACGAAAGCAACAGAAGCCTGCCGTCACCTCGTCGATCCAAAAACACACAGAAACGTACACGAAGGCATTCCGAAACAATGCCCCCACCCCGACTGAATGCTCGCTCTTGCCACCGAGCGCGTCACGCTTAGGTCCTAGCCCCTGCGTAAAGGCGGCCAACGATGCCAGCTGTGCGAGGCTTTGCGTCCTGTATGCTCCCGTAGTCCTATAGGGTGAAAGTATTGCATCTCGCAGGTCCGTAATCGGGCGAGTCGATGCGACCGCTCGTCTCCATGCCTGCAGCGCGTTACGGTGGCCCACATCAGCCGAAGAATGCCTCGTCCCTATTGCCTTCGGACTGCAGGAAGTGCCCGAGCTGTTGAAGCGGCAACTTGAGGCACGCAAGCTCTGTTTTTTTTTCCAGCTCGCATTTCCTGCGGAGAGAGACTGTGGTCGACCAACGCGCCATCTGTGCGCCTCGCATCGAAGAGGTGTTGCTGTGTTTCCAGTTTCAGCGCTGCGAGCCTCCGTAGAAAGCACTTCGTGAAACAGACAATAGAGGCCGTTGGTAGCCTGTTCTCGGTGCGGGTTTGCAGTCGTTAGCGCCGTGCGCTGGTGCCGGTCACGGGCGGCAGTCGCTCCCAGCGCGCGTGTAGAAACGGCAGGCGCTTCGGTGCCCGTAGACCTCAGTGGTTACGGGGAGCGCAGCTTTGTTTTGCCGTGAGGAGTTCTTCCTGTACCGTGCCAGGCGGAAGAGCACAGTGGAACGTAAAAATATATCAAAACGAAAACAAAACGAGAGTAAAGGTAAGTTTAGAGCCTGATTGCCAATATATGAGACATAATGCCAGCAGAATTGTTCTTACACTTATTCATGGCAGTATTAGACTTTTTGTTTACTCATTGTAATTATTGCTGCTACTAAACTACTCACCACTTCCGTAACGTGTTGTGTACATTCGAAGCTCTAAAGTGCGCTTCTACAGCTATAGTTCTTTCAGCCAACACGACATACCCTGGGCTCAAACGAAATAAATTGAATGTAGAGATGTGTAGAGAAGCTGGAATACGGAGACTGGGGGGGGGGGGGGGGGGGGGGGGTAAAGTCAGAAAGCTTTCACCTTATGCATAGAAAGCGCCTTCTTTTGCGAAAAACACGGCATAGCGTATTGCAGGCCACGCACCGTCAGCCCAATTCGAAACACTGGGAACAAGAAGCGAGACACGATGCCCAAATAAGCAAGGAAGAACACGCCTTTGCATGCTCTTAACAATGACCAGGCCAAATTGTAAGTAAGGAAAGGTCAAAGAACGTAACAACAGCAGCAACATTGGGGAGAAAAAAGAGGAAGGCTCATTTGCTCCACCGTCCAGCCGCATATCAGGCGACCCCGAGGTCAGATGCGTGTATTCGGCTCAGCAATTTGGACCAGGTGCACAGTGAGCTTCGACAGGGCAATTGTTTTCTAGCGCGCGCCTTCGGCGAGAGAAAGTATACCATGCTTGTCGCAGAATGACCTGGGCTGGCCACAGAACGTCCTCTCGAACCGCGCGTCGCCCCATATTCCTCGTCGCGGGTCGGATTCGGGCTGCAGGAAACGTTGGAATCGACACCGCCACGCCATCAATTCTTCTCCGCGTGCCGCCTCGACTCAGGTGGCACATATACAGGCTGCGCGCGTGTAACGTCGCGCGGTTCGGCACGCACAGCATTTAGATCACATTGCTGTCTCCTCGTATAGGCGCGGGCAGCCCGTCACACAGGCGCCCCCTTCCGAATCGCCTTCCTGGGTTATTGTTCGAACCGTGAGAGGATATCAGCGCAGGCCTGTGTCTGACGGTGTGGCGAATTCGGAAGGGCTCTATTCTCCGTGCATGTCGGAGGTGCAAGCGCTGTCAAAAAATAGAAGCGGTCAGCTTGTATAAGGGCCGTGCGCTATGGCATTCGCTTCGAAGGCGCTGATCTCTGCTCGCTGGCTCATCGCTTGGACGTGTTTCGATGCTTTTGTGTGTGTATTTATCTTGATTATTAGAACTTAGTAGGAGGATTTGATTTTAAATTACGCCAGGGCATCAGTGTCGAATACGGCTAATGTGTTTTGTCTGCACAAAGTGGCATCTCTGACAACACCTTGAGCATTTCATTGAGCAAATTTCACCCCAGAGGTGTCAAGCACCAGGCTACAGGGGGCTTGAACTAATAAAGATTCGCACGTCTGTATACGTAATGTCCGTACGTACATCTTGGTCAAAAAGACTTAAGGCCAAATTTTCTTCGCTTCATCCGCATAACAGAGCCATTACGACACTAATAAAGATCGAGGGACCTTGAAATGCTAGCAGAAGGTTTCTACTGGATGTAGAGAAGCTTTTTGCTTGACTTGTGTTTTGAATGATCCGCTACACGGAGCATTCTGGGAACATTCATTTCGCAGCCCGTGAACGCTGCGGCCTCAGGACTCTCGACCAAGTCTCTACCTTATATGTGCGCTGTGTACGCTGAGCATACTGTGTGCGGAAGCTTCCTTTGCGTAGAGAGGCTTGGGAATTTTTGTCACATTTTCATTGTCCTAAGCATCCATTACCCCATGAAAGAACGCGTAGCTGACTACAATAAAGAGTGCCAACATCTGCTTACTGACATTTAAATAACAATAAATGAAAAGATGCATATTTTAACTCACTAAGCAGCAGATGGCATGAAGAATGTAGGTTATATAAAACTTAAATTCGAGCCCATATGTCGTGTGTCTTAGAAATCTCTCAGCGCTGAGCACGTCCCAGCTTGCGTCATTCATTCAAGCACCGAACTGAAGAAGTTTTTCGCAAGGTTTGACGCTGGCGGATTAATTGGCTCGGGTATATTTGGTTATTCTTACTTGCCAAGGCACCCATGTTGACCGTGTCGCTATCCGTACTGACGTGAGAAGGGCTGTCCGATTTTGGACGCCCTTTGCAGATTCCAGGGTTCTGCACAGTTCCGATGGACTAAGTTCTACATCAGGCAAGTGCAATTGACGGTATTCGTAGGTAATTTCTGTGTACTAATTACACGTTGGATAATGAGAAAGAGATAGAACGGCGAAAAATTTTTTACGAGAACCTGAGTAACATGAGAACGAATAAAGACGACATGGCTTCTATGCCTTGCGCCAATACTCATGCCTAAAATTATCTGACATAGCAAGGAGAAATTACAGCTTACATACTTCGCTTGATATACCAGAGCCTGCGTTACAGTAGCGTGCTTTCAATCACAGTAGTAGCATATGCTTCCGTCCACAAAAGGCACTTTCTATTGTTCATTACACGCATCCGTCATTCCATTTCATGTAATTTATTTGTCCCTTAGAGGCCCGGAGATGTTGCACAAAGGGGGAGGAGGGGTGCGTACAAGTTGGGGGTAGTAGTCTGTCTGTCTGTCTATCTGTTGTTTCCAGGAAGAAAGAAAAGGAAAATGCACAGGCCTGCCCACTAGCTCAAGCCGAGCCACAATCGCTACCACGTGCAGATAGTAGGAGAGGTGAAAGATGGGATAGAAAGACAGGATAGTAAACACGCGGATAGTAAATACGGGTAGTAGAACAGAAAAATGCGTGAATACAACCTAAAAAAAATAACAAGAAAACAATCCTCTTCGACTTTCATAAAATATAACCCACGTATCATATCTGATAAGTAAAATGGCAAAATTACATCCTAAGGCGAAAAAGAAGTCACGCACATAAGCGTGAAAACACAACGAAGTTCATAACTTGCGAATTTATTCAGAGGAAGCGGAGTCAAGGGTTTCGCCACGGCTAGTTATCGCCGGAAAAATCGCACGGTGCGGTACAAAAAGCAAGAAAATTTACTACCGCCACATGCAGCACAGTGTTTTCCCTTCTACACCGGAAGTTGCGTGACGACGAGTCGTGACACTTTCGGCTGACTCGAGCCCTTACATAATACAGCGCCTTCGCTCGAGCCGATTTCGTTCCCGATATGTGATCGTCACGCGCTGCTGAACCCACCGCCGAGCGTTTTACGTGGGTCGGCCACTCGGCCAGATAATAGGCCAGACCCGAACGGCGTACAATATTCGCCTAGACACTTGAGATGTCGAAAGCGTATACGGAAATCGGATCAGGGCACTTGGAACTGGTCAGTTCGATTTCGCCGCTCACGTGAGGAATCGAGAAACGAGCGTTTCCTTCAGCCGGCGAGACATACGTCGAAGGGTTGGCTTCAGTGAAATTCAATTGAGTTAATTTCATGTCTTGTATACAGTTATCATAACGTAAGTACTGCTCAGCTCGTTTTGTTGGTTTTAATTGGCGAAAGACGCTCGGTTTTGCAGCAACATGCGTAACAAGACGAGTATCAAGCAATAGCTTCGGTCAGATATTTAGAGAATCCTCCAAGGTGGAGTAATAATAATAATTGGTTTTTGGGGAAAGGAAATGGCGCAGTATCTGTCTCATATATCGTTGGACACCTGAATTGCGCCGTAAGGGAAGAGATAAGGGAGGGAGTGAAAGAAGAAAGGTGGGCCGTAGTGGAGGGCTCCGGAATAATTTCGACCACCTGGGGATCTTTAACGTGCACTGACATCGCACAGCACACGGGCGCCTGAGCGTTTTTCCTCCATAAAAACGCAGCCGCCGCGGTCGGGTTCGAACCCGGGAACTCCGGATCAGTAGTCGAGCGCCCTAACCACTGAGCCACCGCGGCGGGGCTTCCAAGGTGGAGTAGATTTGTTGTTGTGTTGGGTTTAATGGCACATAGGCAGCTAAGGCCATAATGCGCCAAGCACGTGGGGTAGATTTGTAATGAGGGAGTAATTACTCAATGGAATCCACCCAAGCGCAGCCATACGGCTACAAAGGAAAGCTATACAGCTTTCACAGAAACTTCGTTGTTGTATAAATATTAGTCCTGGTCCGGGGTTTGAACCCGGGACCACAGCTTCACCGGAGCAGTCGCTTTACAAACTCAGCTAGCCGGGACGGCTGGCATGTCGTAGGGCGAGAGCGAATTGATCAATTACTCGAAGCGGCAACAGTTTTGGTAGGGTGGATGCCATGACGAACACTGTTTACACTTCGATATACATATTTCTAATTTATAATTAGAAATCTAAAAATTTCTAAGCGTACCACCTTCTCGCAGCTTGAGGACAGGGAACCGAGAGGCGGAAAGTGTACAGCGTTATGGCCAACAGGGGGATATCATGAGAAAAACCAAGCAACAATAACATGATATATATATATATATATATATATATATATATATATATATATATATATATATATATATATATATATATATATATATATATATATATATATATATATATATATATATATATATATGGAATTCTCCAAGGCGGAGTAGATTTGTTGTTGTGTTGGGTTTTAAGGCACAACGGCGGCTAATTAAGGCCATCATGCGCCAAGCACATGGAGTAGATTATATATATATATATATATATATATATATATATATATATATATATATATATATATATATATATATATATATATATATATATATATATATATATATATATATATATATATACAGGGTGTTTCAGCGAACACTTTCAAAAATAGGCTTTTTAGGGTAAAATTGTGGCTTTTGCGGCATGATATTGCCTGGCCAGGCGGACACCAGAAAACCGCTGAATCATCTTAACTAGTAAGATGGTTAACTAATTTCTAAAAATTAACTTCTAAGTATTCAAGTTAGGCGCCTGGTTTCAATTCGAGATCTGCAGCCGGTCGTTAATAATAGCCATATCAGCTTTTAGAATTTCAAAAGTGCGATTACCCTTGGCGCTGTGGCTGGACAAAATTTGGCTTTTTCGACTAGATAAGTGCACTGGAGGGGTTGTTTGTCCTGCATGCTTTCGAAAGCGCACGTATTTTCGCACGATGCAGCACGTACCGCCACTACTACTGCTTACCGCGTACCGTGGCCCGCCACTACGCACGCGCTGTTAACGGGAACGTGGCGCCATCTGGCGCCTTCATGGCAACCTGCGCATGCGCAGCGGGGTTTGCGGTATGCAGCAGCGCTTGAAAACGACCTACCGCGTTGTCAGCTTACCAAGGTTTTTAATCAAGGAGAGAGCCCCCCCCCCCCCTCCCCCCCTCATCGAGCTAACGACAAACCGTACAAGAGACGTGGGTGTAGGCTATGCGGACTGAGAATATAACACAGTCTGAAGACTGCAAATAAGCCACTTTTATCGAGAACCGATCGGGGATAAGCTTGAAAAAGTTAGCTGAAAGCGGAAGATTCAAGCGACGCATCTCCAGAGTTCCGGTGACTGCGTCTGGTCACGTGAATACTTTCTCGGACATGATTTGCTCACTTCATTTACGTGCAGTACTATTTAGCCGGGATGTACCGTCGTAATAGGAAAGCAGTGCGGTGAGAATTGCCGGGATACTAGAATGCAAAACCGCCAGCCAGTTTAGCATTTACCTATATGGCATTGGTCGAGGGGACCCCACGTAAATAGTCTGGCAGTGACCTTACACATCACTCTTAGCCCTCACCTCCACTGAACGAGGAACCGAACATGTGTAACGGTGAAAATATTTCTTTTCTGTGTTTATGAATTGAGCTCAAAAATTTATTGTGCAAAGAGAAAGAAGAAGCAAGCCATGAATTAGTAAACAATGAAGCCCATTCGTAAAGTTCACTGCGCCGCTATTCAGAAAGCTAATAGAAAAAGCTCGGAAGAAGCGACAGAAAAACAGCAAGCGCGGTGCACCACTGCCACTCACTTCTTCTATTCTTTTTTTTTTAGGTGAAAGAGCACATTACCGCACATCCACAGAAGGCGCGGAACCGCCCTGAACGTAGAGTACGTGCCTGCGAGAAATGACTCTTATCACCCTCGATCGTTGCTACGTGGGCGACCAGAAAACAAAGTCGGTCGCTATTCACTCTCACGCGGTGCGCGTGCACATCTTGAATGCGTGTCCGCGGACACAAGGACACTCCATGCACTCACGCCAGCGTCGGGTGTAATCACGCCACCTCCAAGTGGCGCGATAAGGCACCCATGCTTCTCGCCGCTGAGCGAATCGCAAGCTGCATTCGTGCCACCTCGCCCTCGGCATTTGTTCTACGAACTTCAGATATGCGTATGAGCTCACGGCGGTGCAGGTGTATATATAACATACACTCACGCGGTACTTCAACCAGCATGCTTAACAACCCCTTCTGCTTCATGATCCAGGTCACGGCTCTCTTTCTTGGAATCGAGCGTTCAGCATGTATACCTGCCTTCCCGCGGCAGCAAGCACCGTCTACTCCAGCCGAGCCGTGACCCAACCGTCCATTCCTGGATATCGCTGTCCTATCGATAAACCAAGCATCGCGATCATCAAACAATTCGCTTTGGATCAGCTTAGAGCGAAGTCACCCCACGTGACCACATCGAGCGGTATAGATCACCCCCCCCCCCCCCCCCCCCCCGAAGACATCGCACGTCAGTGGGCTGGGCAGCAGCAAAGCCGGAAGCATGCTTAAAAACTCCCTCTGCTTCATGATGCAGGTAACGGCTCTATTTCTTGGAATCGAGCTTGGAGCGAATTCACCCCACGTTACCACATCGAGCGGTATAGATCACCCCCCGAAGACATCCCACGTCAGTGGGCTGGGCAGCAGCAAAGCCGGAAGCATGCTTAAAAACCCCCTCTGCTTCATGATTCAGGTCACGGCTCTCTTTCTTGGAATCGAACGTTCAGCGTGTACAGCTGCCTTCCCGCGGCAGCAAGCACAGTCTACTCCAGCCAGGCCGTGACCCCATCGTCCGTTCCTGGATATATATCACTGTCCTATCAATGAAGCAAGAATCGCAATCATCAAAAAATTCGCCTGGGATCAGCCTATAGAGCGACGTCACCCCACGTGACCACATTGAGCGGTATAGATCACCCCCCGAAGACATCCCGCGCCAGTGGTCTAGGCAGCAGCAAAGCTGAAAGTATGCTTAACAACCCCTTCTGCTTCATGATCCAGGTTAGTGGGCTTTTTTTCCGGCCGGCTGCTACTGCAATACGACAACCGGTCTTGACTGCTGCTGCCTTGCCCACGGTGCATGAAATACCCTATCGCTTGTGTTCTTTGCGCTCCTGTCGATCTGCTGATTTGCGGTGGCGTGGAAGCTAACCCCGGACCCGGACCTACAATTGAGGAATTACTTACTGAGCTTCTCGATGGCCAAAAAGTTATACAGAAGAGCCTTGAGGCTATTGAAACAAAACTGAAGAAGTTCGGGGATTCAACAATAAAATTTGAGTTCAGAGCCAAGATCGATAGCATGGAACAAAGCATCATGAACATACCGAAGAAACTTACGGACTTGGAGGATAGGGGAAGGCTCAACAACCTCGTTACATTTGGTGTTTCAAAGCAAGCGAAGGAAACCACGGAGTCGCTTACAGAAGCAACAGTTGGAAAAAACCTTTCAGGAAACTGTCGGCGTTCTTGTATCGTCAGCGGAACGAATTCATAGAATAGGACGCCGTCAAAGCTGTAGACCCCGCCCTGTAATACATAAGTTAATTAATTAAAGCCAATTGCTGGTCTGGTTGGTGCATACTGATTAAAGGAAGAGTATTAGTGAGTAGAGGCCTTGAGGAGAGAGGGGGTAGGCGAGTGCCTTTTCTGGATGTTAGAGCTGGGAGGATGAGTGGTGGATGACGCCTCTGGAATGTGAAGGTGGGCGGGGTTGGGGTGGGGAGGTGGATCGAGGGTGGCGAAAGGTGGAAGGCAGACCCTACGTAGAAGGTGGGGGCGGGGAGAGTGCGATGGGGAGGTGGGTGGGGATTCTGGAAGGAGGAGGCTTCACTCTCCGAGGCTTTCACAGTAAAACCAAAGAGTCCAACCTTTATACCTCATTTACCCTAATAAACGCACCCCTATACATTCATAATTAAAATCTTAAAATGTTACTTTCATAGCAGCAATAGGCTCCTTCCGCAAAATCGTGGCTTCGATGTGTGAGAACAAAAGGCCCACCCACCTCCAGCCTACAGGAGCCTCCATGTAGCAGCGGAACGAAAAAGTTCGGCGAAATGAAATTCAAAGACGCAATGACGAGGCGAAAAATGTAAAGCGTCACAGATTTGCCGCATCAGTTCGTGTGATCGTCCGCCGCCTTTTGTTTTTCTTTGAGCGTAGTTTCAATTGTACCTTGTGCAATAAAGACACCTCGCAAACTGGAATCTTTTTTTTTCTTTGTTGCAGAAAAGTGCGTCTATTATTCGAGCAAATACGGTAGCCGCAGTCGCCGATTTAACCCTTTGGTATGCGAAGCGACGACGCTCTGGCTTCCTGACCGCATTCGAGAAACGCTTGCGCGCAGAAGACGATCGCGTCTCCTTGTCATCGTCGCTTAGGCAAACAATTGAGCCGCCGACCCGTCTGCGCAGTCCTTTGGGGGCGTCGTCGGCGTCTCGAGAGGTGGCCACATAGTGAGTGGGGGATTATAGGTGTGCTTTCTTTCGCTGATGGGAGAAAGAGAAAACAACAAATGAAAGCAGGAAAACGGTCTCTTCGGCGACGACGGTACATACCGTGAAAGCTAAAAGGAGACACGAACGATGTCAATAGCGCGTTATTATAAGCGTTCCACTTTGACGCCTAGCCGCTTCTGTCCGCTTCTGGCCCTTAGAGTCTCTGTATATTCGTGTCATCCGGGTTCCTTTTCAGAGACTCCACCCCTGAGTGTGTATATATGTATAGTGGGACTGTCACTCTCTTGCATGCCTGTGAATGTTCTTTTTTTTATACTATTGAGAACGTGCTCCGCCCATTCGTAAGCGAAATCTACGGGGGCAGGCGGACCCTTTGTTCTCGAGATAAAAGGGTCTCCGTCGCCCCTCAGTAGCTCCGTTAGCCTCGAGTCGCGTCCACGTATAGGCCACCTTGTGCACGCTGGTAGGCGTTTGTCTCCGCAGTCGTGCGCGTGGCCGTCTCAAGCATGTTTCAAGGACGCCTCGTGTGCCGTTTGCTCTGGGTAGACTGTACTTGGTCGGGTACTCTTTGACAATCTTCGTCAAAATGACGAATGCACGGCTTTCTGAATGCGTGCCTCGTGCTCGGGTGATCAGGTGCATTTTTCTGCTTCGAGAGTCGTCTACACGGACCTTGAACGCTCCATACTTGAATATGGATGTATTTGCTGGTACCCACACACATCTGAGTGTGTAGGAAAATTAGAGAAAATTCAGAATAGGGCAGTTAGATTTGTTCTTGGTAATTATAATTGGCAAGTTAGTATGACGGAAAGCAAACGAAAACTTAACTGGCAAGAGTTGAAGGACCGTAGAAGGTACATCAGATTGAAATTTTTCCATGAGATTTATTATTCAAAAACTGGCATAAACCGCGAACAATATATCCAGGCACCTCATTATATATCAAAGCGACTGGACCACTGCTTGAAGGTCAGAGAATTTTCTTGCAAGGGTGACGTCTTGCGTTATTCTTTTTTTGTTAGAACTGTTCGGGACTGGAACAGTTTGCCATCGAGCATTGTATGTATTACATCTAACGAGGCATTTTTCCATGCACTGCAATAATTGCTTTATACTTATAAATGAAGTCTGTACCCCCCTGCTGTAATGCCCTGCGGGGCGATGCAGGTAACTAATAAATAAATAAATAAATAAATATTAAATAAATAAATAGCTTGGAGCTCTTCGAGTCAGGTGAGGCAGGCAGGGCAGGTGCGTGTTGACATTAAGAACTACTGGGAAAAGGATCAGCTCGCGCAACTGTTTCGATGCGAAGCGAGAGAGGCCTTTGGGCCGTCTGCCCCAACATTAATAGCTCACGGCTTTGGAGCACGTGCAAAAAATAACTATTTTATTGCAAAATAAAAATAAGTGACACTAGGCCGCGTGCGCGTTTTCGTTAGCCTGTTTCAGAAAACTCGAAATGCTATAGAAGCGCTTTTCAGTCTGAGGTTTGCGTGTAATGTCGGGTAAACCATTTTCGTTTCGCGAAAGACACCGGTACGAGCCGTAAACTCCCAGTTTACCCTATAACGTTCAGGCAATAACCTATACGCAGTTTTCTGCTACACCCCTTCCTGAGTTTTCTTTTTTTATTATTTTAGGCCCTCAGTGCCAGAGGCATTACAGAGGGGGAGTGGTAAAAACACAAAAATGAAGAAAACACAGCAGTTTATATTATGTACAGTCCTTGTCAAAAATATACATAACAAGGGGCTTGCTTTCAAGCCGTGCAGCGGGGCTCTTTAGCACATCTGAGAGTCCCAAGCTAAGGAGGGTTAAGGACTTAAATTCCTCCCGCCTTCGTGAGATTGGGGCTCCTGAGTATACGAGATGAGCTGCACTGCAGGGCTCAGAAGCAGATCCTTTGGGCTGTATACTTTTGACAAAGACTGTACAGAAGTACTTTAATATCGCCTGAGTATACAATGTTAGTTATTGCAACACGGAGCTGCTTATTATTATTTATGCCGACAACATCTGCGGCTACGTGATTCCAGTCGCATGAGGTACGCGACAAAAATTATTTGTATACAAGTATTTAGTATTGCATGATTCGATGCTGACTTTGTGACGATGGCCATTGAGATGGGATACATAAAATGGTCGACGGATGAGGCGATCAACGTAGTGCACGGTGAAACAAGGCGCAGTTTGCGAAACAAGGCAATACGAGAAACGCTTTCTACGCAGCGACAGTTTCTAGTAACTGCAAAGGGCACTAACATCTGAAAGGAGCTCAAAACTGCAGATGCTTCTGTGCACGGCTGCCCTGGTGAAAAAGACAGAATCATTAAGCAAAATCCTCGTGGGTCAGTGTTCAGACCGAAGAATTAGGCTGACTATACTCCTGAACCCCAACCCTATGCCTTACCTCGTGATATGAGTAAAGTCAAGGCAGGGAGAGTATCCCGTTATTGTCAATAAATTTATTTTTACTACTCATAACGTTTTTACCAATTTACAGCTAGCATTTTGAGGCGGTGGTCGCGGATAATAATAATAATAATTGGTTTTTTGGGGAAAGGAAATGGCGCAGTATCTGTCTCATATATCGTTGGACACCCGAACCGCGCCGTAAGGGAAGGGATAAATGCGGGAGTGAAAGAAGAAAGGAAGAGAGAGGTGCCGTAGTGGAGGGCTCCGGAATAATTTCGACCACCTGGGGATCTTTAACGTGCACTGACATCGCACAGCACACGAGCGCCTTAGCGGATGGTTACAAAGAATATTTACCACGCACAAAGTTGACCCTGAGGTCAGCTTTCCTTTAAAGAGGCACTCATGTACTATCAGCGTCAAATGAAACGCGAACGAGAGAATTTCAACGTGAACTGCAAAACTGGGAGATGTTGCACCAGCAAAGCAGCATACAAGAACGGCTGCTATTCGCATCACGGACGGAAAGACCGCTCTTTGGAAGTGTTAACATGACACGCCTGTTTTTCCTCCCCAGCCGCAATTATTGTTGCTTCTTTCTGCTAGCGCTTGCGTTCATTTGTTCGCGTTTCATTTGGCGCTGATGGTACGTATTCATTCAACACAGATAGCCACATACACCGATAGGTGTGCTCATATTTGTAACTTCCTGCCAAGCACTGTTCAGATATGGTGACGGGAGCTAATGAAGCTGCGTGTGTGTGTGTGTTTAGTACGACACTGCTTAGATGTGGTGACGAGGACTAATGAAGGCGAACAATGCGGATCATACATCCCAGTGTATGTCAAGGAAAGAGGGCCAGATAGCAACTTACTGAAGAGGGAGTGAGAAAACTCGAACAAAATCCGGTTTGCTACCCTACATCGGCGGAGGCGGAACACACGGCCAGAAAGAGCGCACAGGAAAGTACGCAATAGTGCAACACGTAAACACACTGCAGAAAGCGCGCCGTGGCGTCAGCGATGTCAGCGCACGCCCGCGGATGTAAGTGGAGCAGAACCTTGGTAGAGCCGACGATTGGCGAGGCTGGTGTGTCTCCGGGTGTTATGTAACCGGGAGTGATAGATCGCCGAGCCTTTCCAACGAGACAGGGAGCCGCCGTGTCCTTGAAGTGAAAGCGTGAGGAAAGGCGGGATCAACATGGTCGATTGTCTTCTCGAGCATGCGAACGCGGCAAGCAGATCCATCGGGCTCTGCGGCGAGGAGAGGAGAGGAGTCCTGAAATCCACTCCTCAGGCTCGGTCGTCGGCGACCAAGGTGGACATCGCTCTGTGGGATGCCGGATGGAAGCCTGAACTGGGAATACGAGCCTAGCAGGCGAGAATCCACTTCCGGACGACATCACGCTTGCACATCCGAAGGTAAAGTGCAGATTTGCTGTGATAAGGCTTTTGTCGTTTTGCCGCGACTCCTTGTATAAGGCATTCGGAAAGATGGTTTGGTTTGGATTATAGGGGTTTAACGTCCCAAAGCAACTCAGGCTATGAGAGACGCCGTAGTGAAGGGCTCCGGAAATTTCGACCACCTGGGGTTCTTTAACGTGCACTGACATCGCACAGTACACGGGCCTCTAGAATTTCGCCTCCACCGAAATTCGACCGCCGCGGCCGGGATCGAACCCGCGCCTTTGGGCCGGCTGCCGAGCGCCATAACCACTCAGCCACCGCGGCGGCCATTCGGAAAGATGTTCGTGAGCAACGGTTAGATACGATTGATCGGTTATGAATGATTGATCGATCCGATTAATGAGCAGCGACCGTGACGAAGAGGATAACACCTTGTGTCGTTCCTTGCGCTGTTTTTTTTGTTTTTAAAAGGCTCGCGATCGCATATTTGCGGAGGAAAGCAATGGGTATAGGGATTTTTTTAGGAACGGAAATGGCGCAGTAAATGCGCCTCGCGTCTCGGTGGACACCTCTACTGCGACGTGAGGGCAAGGAGTGTAGAAGGAACTGAACGAATAAAGAGAGACAGATGCGCCTTAGTGGAGGGCTCTGGAATAATTTCGACCACCTGCTAACCTTTTACCTTCACTGACATCGCACAGCGCGCGGGCACCTTTTGCGTTTCGCCTTCATCGAAACACGGCCGCCTCAGCCGGGTTCAAACCCGGGTACTCCGGCTCAGTATCCGAGCGACCATAATCACTGAGCCACCGCGGCGGGTAAATCAATGGTTTAGTCTTGTTTCTCTGAATTTTTAAAAACGTGAAATCTGTGCAGGTACGTATACGTAGCTGCAAAAAAGTTCGAAGATCAGGGGTGCCGGAAAAGTTAGGCTTTTTTTTCTTGCAGCCAACGTGGGGATCTAAGAACAAAGATGTGCAATCTGTACTGCTGTCTACAGCTGCCGTATACTGCGTTTTTTTTTTTCATTCCAGGCTGCGCGCGCTAAAGGAACGAGCGAATCTAGTGGCCATCGAATTAGCGCAAAAAAAAAAAAAAAAAACGGGACGCCCGGACAAGGAGAGACAACAAGAGCGCTTCTCCTGTACATCCCGTTTCTTTGCGCTAATTCTGGAGTCATGGAAAACCAATTAGCCCAACCTCATGCGCTGCCAAATCTAGTGTTTTCGTGTTACCCGAGTAAGAAAATCTATTGTCGATTCCTGTAACTTTAGGAAAGTTAGTTCATTGTACACATTTTGTGTGCAGGTGAGGTGTATTGATTCCTGAGTTTGTGTCTCCTCGCTTGCCTAATCTAACCCCTGAGGAAATATTTCTGCTTGTCCAGGAAGCCCTAAGCGCTTTGGAGCAGTTTGTAGCTTTGGTCGCATTTTAACGCGATAGCGTTAAAGACCCCGTCGCCCAGAAAATCCAGTGTCGGCGTTGTGAGCGAAAGATGCAACCTTGCAACATGCCTCTGGCAGGTGGTGCCCAGAGAGCAACCTTAGAGGCAGGTGGGCCGCCTAAGTCACGTGACCTTGCGGCGCCATCACAACCTGCCCACCGGATAGTGAACAAACTGCCCACTGTGGCAGGTGGCAGTTAAATCAATGGTTGGTCACTCGGGAGCAACCTAGGACGCAAAATTAAGGCCGACCACTGGGAGCACCTGCCATCGCTGGGCAGTGGCGCATCACTTAACTCCTGCACCACTACTCCAGGTGGTTATGAGGACTTCCAGGGATCTATGAATCTAAAGTTGAGAATGACCTTCTGCATATATATGGTAATTACCCATTACGCTATCGCGTCGTATATCCTTCAGGTGGAGCTTAAGTTTCGCCTCCGTTTTTTTTTTTGTACATATGTGCCATTATTCATCGATGTGTTTCGAGTGGTCATATATTCCTATTTTGCAGATTTTAATAATTTCATTTGGTGCGTGGTACGTACCGGTACTTCTTTCTTACTCTTTCCATACTGACCCTGTGTCTGCACAAAGTGAGACTTTTCTCGCGCCTTTAATTTCTCCTTTACCTCGTTGAGGTTGAGGTTGATGTTGAGGTGTTGAATGCTACAGGTGGGGTTAGCCTTGCTTTATCTGCCGGCAATTGCTCCACCGCAGCGTCCCTTCGATATTAACAATGCCGCATCTACCCCGCTAAGCGCAGTCTCTAATAATAGCACACATTCTCTCCCGCAGTCACCATCTATGCACACAATCAATCCACACAGTTCACATCAGAGTCCACTCCAGAAGTCACCATCTATGCACATATTCAGTCACAGTAGAACATAGGCCATTGTAGTGCCACACTCCATACACACATTCACTCACAGTATAAAGTAGTCCACTCCGGAAGACACCATCTACGCACACATTCAATCACAGTAGGCCATAGCCCGTTCCTGCTGTCACCATTTAAAAACAAGATCCGTGTTCTGCAGAAATGTTAAAAGAAGGCGTGCAGCCTCCCTTCTGCATGTCTGGTTTCCACTCGGGTAGACAATGTCCTGCACTGTGCTGTGACGGGTTCCTGTCTTCTTGAAGGAAGCGAACATCACCTGACTTTCCGCGTTGTACTCTGGGCAGTACATAATATAATGTTCGAGATCCCCGCACTCCTAATCCTCCTTGTAACTCATCCATGCGCCCGCTGGACTGGCTCAGTGGTTAGAATGCTCGGATTGCTGAACCGGAGTACCCGGGTTCACTCCCGGCAGCGGTGGCTGCGTTTCGATGTAGGCGAAACACAAAAGGCGCCCGTGTGCTGTGGATGTCACTGCACGTTAAATATCCCCAGGTGTTCGAAATTATTCCGGAGCCCTCCACTACGGCTCCTCTTTCTTCTTTCCCTTCCTTTTTCATCCTTTCGCTCACGGCACGGTTCAGGCGTTCGTCGAGAAATGAGACAGTTAATGTTCCCATTCCTTTGCTAAAAAAAATGCTAAAAAATAAACTGCGTGCCAGCTCAGTAATTCGACCGCAACTAGAATGTGTTTGAATGGCGTGGGATCCGTTCCTAAAAGGATTTTAAGAAACCTAGAGTGGTCCAGAGAAAATCGTTTCGGGTTAATCTCCGTTAGCTTCATGTTCGGCTCTTATCATAGTTCTATCTCTTCATTTCTTCTCATTATTGCCAACTTTAGAGAAAAAAAATAGAGCAGTTGCAAGACAAAATTTTCTTTGCTGGCTCTACTTGTACCACGCTTATATTAGTTCTGCTCCCTGTGTTCCCGATCTTCCCGACAGACTCGCTATAGCCACAACTGTAACCTTCAGACGTACTTAGCTTGCGCCAATACATTAAAATGCTCGTTTTTTTTCCGTGAACAGTCACAGCGTCAAATGCACTGCCGGCAGGCATCTTTTCGGCCGCGTAGGGGTATCTCATAGGAAAGTGACAGGGTGAGAAAAGGTGCTGCGCCCGGAAGCAAAGATTCGACTGCGCCCTTCCACTCCCCCCTCCCCCTCCTGCTTCCCGCACTGGCTATGCTCATGACAGTCCGTTTACGAATTAAAAGGACCAGTTGCGAGAGGGTAGTTTTTTTTAAAGCTCAGCTTTATTTGTACATTCAAAACAAAGTATGTTGGTCCAATGTTTAGGGAAATCCCCGAGGCGGATTAGATTTCTAATAATAGAGTAGTTACTCATTAGCATCCTCCAAAGCGCAGCCATACGGTTGCAAAGGAAGCTAACGATGGCTGACGCGCTAACGATGGCTGACACTTGTGAAGAAGGTGTTTCATCACCTTCTTCACAAGTGTCAGCCATCGTCCACCTTTCTTGTGAATGTCTCTTATTTTGCGCTAACGTTTGTACGTAGACCTTTGCACCGACTAGCCCAGCAACAAGTGTTACTTGAATATTTTGTAACAAGGGAGTAGTTACTCATTAGCATCCTCCAAAGCGCAGCCATACGATTGCAAAGGCAGCTGTACACTTTTCGCAGAAACTCCGTGCTTAAAGAAAAATTTGCTCGGGTGAGGTGTTCGAACCCGGGATCACCACCTTGACCTGGGCGGTTGGTAGAACAACTGCCCCGGTTATATGGTGGTCCCGGACTCGAGCCCTGGACCAGGACGAATTTTTCTTTACCTACGAAGTTTCTGTGAAAACTGTATGGCTTTCCTTTGTAACCGTATGACTGCGCTTGGGTGGATGCTAATAAGTAACTACTCCCTCGTTACAAAATATTCAAGTAACACTTGTTGCTGGGCTACTCAGCGCAAAGGTCTACGTACAAACGTTAGCGCAAAATAAGAGATATTCACAAGTAAGGTGGACAATGGCTGACATTTGTGAAGAAGGTGATGAAACACCTTCACAAGTGTCAGGCATCGTTAACGCGTTGTCCTGTCCACATTACTTGTGATTGTCTCTTATTTTGCGCTAACATTTTTACAAAATATGTTTCTGAAAAATTTCAACCTCATACGTGACGTGCAACGCCACTTGCAAGCACTTCGAAAACAGCGGTGCATGTGGCATCATGTCGAAAGCAAACGATAGATAGAAACGCACTTCTCTTCTGAACAATAAAACGCAGCAGCTGCAGCAGAGAGCAACGACAAGTGGAAAAGAAGTAAAAGAAATTGAGATTTGCCGTCTCAGAAATGTACCCGCCGCGGTGGCTCAGTGGTTAGAGCGCTCGGCTACTGATCCGGAGTTTCCGGGTTTCGAACCCGACCGCGGCGGCTGCGTTTTTATGGAGGAAAAACGCTAAGGCGCCCGTGTGCTGTGCGATGTCAGTGCACGTTAAAGATCCCCAGGTGGTCGAAATTATTCCGGAGCCCTCCACTACGGCACCCCTTTCTTCCTTTCTTTTTTCACTCCCTCCCTTATCCCTTCCCTTACGGCGCGGTTCAGGTGTCCAAAGATATATGAGACAGATACTGCGCCATTTCCTTTCCCCCCAAAACCAATTATTATTATTATTATTCTCAGAAACAAGTAGGACCTGATTAACAAGGAATTTAATGCGAATTATTTAGTTTTCGCCATCAGTCACTCCAAAACGCAAAAGAACCGTCATTACATGCTCGAGCAAAGATCCAAAACACCGAATCCACAAGTGATGGATCACGACACTCTGCCGAATGCACACTATGTAAACAGCAGAGCACAAAAGATGGATGGCATTAAACCAAAGGCATTTGCACTTGTCGATTACAGCAATGAACTTCATTTACGTGGAATGGTAAAAGATCAAGGATCGAGTCACAACTGGCGCAGTGCGATATCAATTGTTGAAGAGTTGAAGGGGAAACTTTGAAACATGCACTGCAGCCGTTTTCGACAGATGGATTACCTCGCTTCGGGATACGCAAGTGAAACGAAAGGTCATTCTCTGCACTTCGCGTTAAAATACATGTTTACCTCTGCATCGAATTTCGTTATGGGATAATCCGTCCAAAGAAAAAGTGCAGAAAAAATAAAAGCGTATGCTTTTCTCTGCTACTCGCTGATTAGTCGCTCGTTGCACGATAAATAGTATGTTCTTTTATGTGGCTTGCGCCCGCACTATTTCTAGATTCTGAAAAAAAAAAAAGAATTGCTTGCGCACCTCGTTACAGGTACATTCAAAGAGGAAAATATCAATAATTGCATAAAACAAGATAGCAGACAAGCTTTTCTCTGTACACGGTATACACTTTTGTGCATGCGCTTCTTAGTTCACATCATCATCGTCATCATAATCACCACTATCATCATCACCATTACCACCATAAGCCTGACTAGGCCCACTGCAGGACAAAGGCCTCTGCCATATATCTCTCATATTAACATTGTGCTATCACAGCCGCAGCCAGCTTATACCCGTAAACTTCTTAATCTCATCCGCCCACCTAACTTTCGGCTGCCTCCTGCTACACTTGCCTTCTCTTGGCATCCAGTCCGTTACCCTTAAGGACCGTCGGTTATCTGGCCTTCGAATTAAATGCCCTGCCCAAGCCCATTCCTTCCTCTTGATTTCGACTAGGATGTCATTATCCCGCGTTTGTTCCTTCACCCAATCTGCCCGCTTCCGGTTTCTTAATACTGCACACATTATTTTCCTTTCCACAGCTCGCTGCGTTGTTTTCAATAATTTGAACTTTTTTTCGTTAGCCTCCACGTTTCTGCCCCATAGGTGAGTACCGGTAAGATACAGCTGTTATGGACTTAAATTTTCTCTTGAGAGATATTGGCAAACTATCATTCATGATTTGAGAAAACCTGCCAAATGCGCTCCAGCCCAGTCTTATTCTTCAGGTTACTTCACTCACATTATCCGAGTCTGCGGTCACTTCCTGCCCTAAGAGACGTATTTCGTTACCACTTCCAGCGCCTCGTTACCAAACGCAAACTGTTGTTTTCTTCTGGGACTAGTGAACATCACTGTAGTTTTCTGCACCTCAAGTTTTGGACCCACCGTTCTGCTTTGCCTGTCTAAGTCAGCGATCGTACTTAGCATTTCACCCCCCTAATGACTTAGCAAGGCAACGTCAGCAGCAAATCGAAGATTACATTGCTATTGTCCCTTAACTTTTATCCGTGACTGTTCCCAATCCAGGCTTCTCAATACCTCCTGTAAAAAGGCGGTGAAAAGCATTGAGGAGGTCGTGTCTGCCTGCCTGACACCCTTCCCTATTAAAATTTTATAGCTGTCTTCATGGAGGACTATGCAAGGCTACTCTGCAGCCGCCACATGTATCTTGTCGGAATGAAATCTTTCGCACAGGGAAGCTGCAGGACACTGGTCTTTCTGGCCCTCTTGGACAAACCCTTATGCGCGCCTGCTCTTACGCTACGCTGTTCAGGAAAGACTGGATCATGGGCGAGCACTGTCCAAACATTAAAGACAGTGTCGTGAACTTAAGAAGAAAAATGACGGATGGATGCTCTAATGGTAAGGGGAGTCATCAGCGCTAGCTGCTTTGCGAAATGATCAACAAAATTATATGACGCAATGCATAACTAGTTTGGTAATGGTTTCTGTGGGGGTGGGCTAACCATGTCAAGAACGTGCATTATTGCGCTTGACTCCCGCGTTTATTCCCTTTGGGTCTTTTCCATTCCTTGCATCCTGGTTATAAGCCTGTTCCGCGGTTAAAAAGATAAGCGCATGTGGGAATACAGTCGAGCCTGGCGATATCGAACCACACATATTTCAAATTATTTTCTATAGCGAACAGACAGATTGTCCCCTTGAGAATCCCGTGTACAACTTTAGGAAAGTTGCGCAGTATATCGAACTCTAATTTCGACGGCCATTCAATATATCGAACGGCGCCGCGCCCCTGCAAGTGCAGCTTCTCATAGCGACCGGCGCTCTTCGATAAAATTTCGCGCGCGGTGCAGGGTCGCCTGCGCACCCTCATGCACCTGCTGACAGCGCTAGCCCTGTGAAACCACGTGATGAAGTGAAAAAAAAGGGGGGGGGGTGCTTGGGGGTGACCGTCGGTCCCTCTTACTCACTTTCCACGTGCCATTCTGTCATGCGGTGAAGCCAACCTAAGCATAGCCTATAGCAGCTGTCCTCGCTTCTCTGTCGAAAGTGCTGCGGAAACCAACTTTACCTAAATTATTAATTAGATTATTCAACTTATAGTGTACTGGTAACAGGATTAGACCTCCCGTGATAGCCCTGTCAATTGCTGCTTCGATGCGAAGCACTGGCTAGGCTTGCAGCGACGATTAGCGAGGGTTAGCGAGATCGTACCACTACCTTTTCAACGTAATTCTTTCCCAGAACAGCAACCGACTGGAACGACCTTTCCCACCGTATTGCAGCCCCCACCTGCTATTCGGCATGCCATGAAAATGTCGCCGCGCATCTTATATAAAAAAAAATAATTTTTTTGTTATTCGTGCCCCACCTCTTATGCAATACCCACATGAGGTCATGAAAGTAATAATATGAAATTAAATGGAATGTACGGGACCGACAGGTGTGATGAATCACTGCGATATTGATCCATGATGATTCTAAGTTGCAACCAGTTTGCATTTTCCGAAAATTCCGACGATTTTAACTTGCGTGGTGAAAATGTATTGCCTGGTAAACAGGCAGTCGTTGAATAAACTGCTTAACTGACATATTGAACATTTGATTAATTTATTGACTATTTTTACGAGCCCGTTGCCGCTAGCGCTCATGCTGCTTCCCAGTAGCGTTTTAGTTTGAAGAGGGTTACTGTATATTCCTGTCGGCGATGACAGCGGCCTGGGCCGGTCACCTTCCCTATAAGTGAGAAATGTTCCATACAGGAACAGCACTGGACCGCCCTTCCTATCCAAAAAAAGTTACCATAAAGGCATGGTCGACATTTCTCCCACAGCCACTCGACCTCTAACCTCGGCATACGGCATTATATGCACTAGAATGTGACAATATTTTTAAACTCTTTTTCGACAGCAGACTGACGCATTTGAGTGGCGTTGCGCAGCTCTTTTGGTATCTTAAACCACGCATACAAAACCTGAATGGGTAAGCAGAAGCACAAAAGCTAAATTTGCAAAAAAATATTATAGTCGGATTCACTCAACAACGAGGCAGCAAGTGTACCTCAAAGAAGACGCTTCAGGCTATTGCGTTGAAGGATTTTCATGATATCGAGGTTGATCCGTGGTTAATTCCCCTGGCACAGGCCTGGCAATGGCATTGTCATTTTATTTTTCATTCATTTTGTCCAACCCAACACAAGCTTTGTCCCGTTAGATTAACCCGTGTTTAATTCCCTGCCACACTATCGTTGCGGGGATTATTAAGAATAGAGTAACCACAACGCCATAAACATTGGTAGACAACATTGGCAGGAGGACTGTCTTTGAGGGGCACCTACAGGTTCGTGCTTGGGTTGCTTCTGATGATAACATTCGTAATTCTGCCAGGCAGGACCCCGGCTAGCACCAGGGCATACATGGGCATCACTGAGAGCTTGAATAACACCTATGAAGCGCGTTTTTAATGCGAATCCCGGAGGCCATGCGCACATCACTTGTGGACTTATTGTCAGATGGCGCCACTTGTGCGGAAACAGAATAAGAGCGCGCGTCACTGCAGCAGCTGATCTAGCAGCCGCTGCACAACAGCGCTGGGCTATGGCAACAAAATACACACACAGGCACTGGTAATAAAACAAAAAGGAAATAACAATTAGCAACAGAAGAAAAAGGGAAAGAAGATGGGAAGGAGGGAGAGATGGCAGTGATAGGCTTACGACAACAACAGTGAGAGGGAGGGGGCATATTAAGTAATGATAGGCTGCGCGCCTTGGGGAGCCTCACGTAAAGCGGCTGCGCGAAGGCCAAGGTCTTCACTGAAAACACAGCAGCTGCGAGAGTGCACAGCAGCAGACGAAGTAGTGCGCGCCGGGCCCCGGAGGTATACAACACGCCGACACAACCGCTGCACCGAAAAAATTTCCACAGAAGAGTGAGTTGCGTTTAATCTGCCATATTCATGAATACGAAGTATCTATGGGCGACCAACTATGATACAGGGTTTAGGACATTAAATTAGATGGAAAACGGTAGAAAATCGCTATAGGTGTCGACACTCTTTCTTGTGCGTTTTTTTTAATTGCTAGCCAAAATATGAACAGATTCTAATTAATTTTTGCTTGCGTGTTTTCTCCTTTCAAACGATTGGCTAGACATTTGTACACATGGAGCACCCTGTGGTATTCGTGTACGACTGATAAATAATTTATAATCGAATTTCCTCTCTCATGCCGTTTCGGTTTCATCGACCGAACAACGACTGTGACGTCAAGTTGATGATTTGGTTACGTGATTCACTAGAAAAACTGTAACGTAATCGCTGACACGTCATTTTTTTGCCATTCCAGGTCTTGAAAGAGTCTAGATTAAACGTCGTAGTGAATTAAAACTACATATCAGAGATTATATTACTGTTTTTCTATTGGTTCACGTGACCAAAAATATCAACTTGACGTCAGAGTCGTCGCACGGTCGATGAAACCGAAACAGCATGAGGGAAGAAATTCAACTATAAATTATTTAGCACTTGTAGGCAAATACCACCCGGTAATCTGTATTCTAATGTAAGATGAAAACGCGCAATAAAATTAGGTGTCTATACTCTTTTAAGGGGCTGGACGGCCTCTTTTCAGCTGTTTAAACTGCGCTCGCTCTTCCCGAAAAAAAAAAATGTGCCATCATTGTTAAATGCGCGCAAGATTGCTTGCCGCGCAATATATATATACATATATATATATATATATATATATATATATATATATATATATATATATATATATATATATATATATATATATATATATATATATATATATATATATATATATATATATATATATATATATATATATATATATATATATGAAGGAAAATAAGGTGTATAACAATTAACATTGACGATTATAAATAATCGTTCGAGAACAGACTGTATGGCATGCCACGTGGACGCTGACCCTTTTTTTAATTTTCGTCACCGCGAAAATGTAAGTGTAGTTTTGTTTATAAACTCCAAATCCGGCAGTTTAGACGAACATGTGGACAGAGGGAGACGAACAACAGCTACACTTAAGTTTCACTGTCGTCAGCCTGGAAAATATTCTATTGTATCTAAATGCTATGCGCTTGAACTTTATTCTTTCAACAAATACTTGTTTGAATCGTATTCGCCTTCCGAATTAACATCTCCGGAACACCGACACTGCATGAGCACAAAAATAAAAGGCCCGCAACTTTTTCCTAAAGGGCACAGCGACTAATGCCGACGGCAAGCAACCAGTGCATCCGGCCTGGGTCGGGCCCAACCCAGACCGCGAGTGGACGAGGAAGGCCAGGCAGGCCTTGGTATACATAGCGGCCGACGCATTGTCCGCGATACTTGCGCGGACTAAGAACGTCCGTGGCGGCGAATCTTACAGCACAGTGATATAGCATTCAGAGGGGAGAGAGAGAGAGAGAGAGCCAGAAATGGAGAGTCTGCATGCCCGCTGCAAGGCGACCCATACACCTACCCCTCGAGAACGTCAGCTGCCTCCGAGGGCATCTCTACGGAAACAGCAAGCACGCTGCGCTTCTTTAAAAAAAGGAATTGTTTTGGCACGTTTATTTAACGTAGCTGGGTGCGAAGCTTAAGCACGAAGGTCGTGCTGCAATGTGAGAATAGCTACGAAAAGTCTGTAATTCGGAGAGCGCGATGCCACTGCGCCGGGAGCGCCATCCACACGCAGACTTGGGAGCCTCAGCGCGTTTTCTGGAGAAGGGTGTATGAAATCATGAGCGGGGGTGACGTGGGTGCCACGGACTGGGGCGCCCTGTCGCCACTGGCATTGCCGGATATGTCGCACTGGGCGGCCAGCGATAGCAGAGCTCCGACGCGTTGCACCCTGGCAGCTGGAACGCGGGGAAAGTTGCTTTTCCAGGTGAGTGTTCGAGTATTTGGTCATATGTGGCGGGATCAAGGATTCCAGGGTGGTTCCGACTTTTGTAAAGCGACCCTGCCCGCTGCTATCAGAAAAAGAAGCTTCAATGTAAGAGTGCGCCGTTTTTACTATTTAATCAATATCTTGCGGTTGTGAACCCGCTGTCCCGCACGCGGAACTCTCGGGCATTCGAACTGAGTCGCACAGTTGTTAGCACATCGCACAAATGTTTGCAGTTCGCTGACCGGTGGTGAATGATCTCCACCGCACGCGAATTCATTCGGAGGTATGTGCTGGGGTTTAGCTGAGCTGCAGTTTGCACCTTTTGTCATCGCATGAATGAACGGAGTCAATGCCGTAAACCGCGCTTCAGCCAAGAACTTGGATTCTTGTTATACGTCCGTGAAAGCCACTATCTTGTTGTGTATCGTCACCTGACGCAATCGCCGCTTCTTTAAACATTAGCCGGAAATTGGCGCGCAGTGTTTACTACATACTGAGGCAAACCAATACGGTTGGAGTACAAAAGAAATAAAGTATAAAAGACTGCCTTGCTCGAGATACACATAGGCAACCTTTCTAAAAGGCCGCAAAGTGCGCAGGATCTACCCAGCCAGACAGGGGCCGTTGTGCACTGGAAAAAATAAGAAACATCTCCCCACTGAACTCCTAGTTTGAAGCTGACAAAGTTGTTGGTTTAGTGATAAGGAATCAGTGTACGTGGCAGCCGTGAGTCAATGTAAAAGACATATCTAGTCTCTTTCTGCCTTGAATTTTAAATAACGATCCAGCTGACAAAAAATAAATCAAGTGCTCAGAAACGGGTACACATGAATTTCCGGGCAGCATTAGGGCATGTGCACATGCGAACCCAAGTACCAGACTTCTTCGCTTGCTGTTCGGAACTGTAATACCCGTCTAAACCCAACTTCGTTTTTGCGATTCTTTGTTGCCTGATACTTAATTTAGTTCTTAAATTACCCCTTAGCACAAGTAATCAGCACGGTCACTTGGGGGCAGTTCGAAACTGAGCGACAACTGACTGTATTACGTTAGCACTGGCCTAACCTAGAAAGGCTGAGTGATCGCGAGAAAAAAAAAGAACAGTTGTATTGTGTTTTATGGCACATAAGAGAGAAGAAAAAGGGATACCAAGCTGATGCCGCTAAATTCAGCCTGTGCAAAATGCATCACGTTACTAGAAGCTGCGAAACACAGTGTCAGTCAATTCTTTCAGCCCGTAGTATTACCGCCGGTGTAAGGAAAGCGTTGCACTTCGTCGCCAAAAAGCTCAGGTGGAGCACAGGGACATGAGCCTGTATATTCAAGTTTTTATACTCATTGGAGGCAGCTCCGGTTTTCGGCTGCATTCACCACCTCGCGGCTTGAAATTAAGTTGAGAACGCCGCAGCGAGCTATGGAGAGAAAAAATAGTGAACAACATTATGAGACAGAAATGGAGCACAATGGGTTTCGGAACAAGCAAGAGTCAATGAAATCCTATAGCTGAAATCTTTAAGAGGAAATGGACATGGCCAGGGCATATAATGCATGCGCAGATTTCCTGGACGTCACCAACTGGCGCCACCGGTCAACCGCATGTATCCAACACCGCGCAACTGAATGGGGATATCTATTGTAATTGAGATAAAACGACAATGAGAGCAAACGGCAACCTCCCGTGAAATAGTGTTCGAAGATATTAGTATACTGATCGCTTACTCGTATTACGCGCTGCAGAATCTGACTTATACAGTTTTCTAGACATGCAGGCAGGAGCTTTGATGGCCATTCGAAATCAACTAAGTGTGTGAAACATTTAAAATTCCCGCGGTAATTTTCGATGCTCAGCGCCACGCAGCACGTAGCGAAAGCTGTACGAACTAGAACCGCTTGTCGACATTTCACGGGCTTGGGTGGGCAGATGAGAGTATTAGTTCGCGCAGCTGGCACAAGAAGGGTTAATTGGAAATCTCATGGAAAAAAGCCTTTGTACTGCAGAACACGTATTTGGGCTGATGAAGACAATCATCACCTCAAGACTTGGCGGTTCACTGTCACTACGTCCGCGGAATGTATTAGCACGAGCGGAAACAGCCAGGTGGCAAACGCCGCTTTCGCGAAGTATTTTCACCTCCGGCTGAGATACAAAACCAACAGGAGCCACAGAACTGCCAAGAAGTTATTGAAGTTTTGTTGCTGCTTATCACGTTGGGCCATATCACAAGCACAGTGCGCAAATCTCGCGGTTGTGCGCGCGGATTATTTCTTTCGCACTAAGGTTGCTCGGCGTCCCACGATGATTCTCGTACACGAGCGATTCCTTTTTTTTTTTTGGTAGAAGGAACATGCGCACATTGAGTCGTGTCTGGTTTCTCTTGCTTATCGCGAATACATCTGGCAAAGGAGATGCGCACAAGTGCAAGTGCGAGGCAAACACGTCAGAGCGCGTGTGGCAAGCGGCCTTGCATACCGCAGGGAAGATGAACTTACTCCACCATGTTCGCGCCACTGCCTTCCATGGGCAAACCGGAAAAAAAGAAAAAGGAGGCAGCGCGCGATTGGAAAACAACGGAGCGAGGCTAACCACTTGCGTTCTCTCCAACTTATCATTCGCAGAAAATTATTATTTTTTTAAAGGGCATTCTTCTTGCGATTGAAGCGGCATTCACGCTGGGCAACGGAATAGGGGATGGATGAGCGTGACATCACCCGTCTGCTACTCTTTCCCGTGCTCCGGCAATCACACAGAGATGGCCGCAGAAGGGAGTAAAGCGTTTCGTGGAGGTTGCGGCGCAATCTTGACAATGTCAAAGTGAAATTCAAAGAGTTTATTCAGGCAACGTGTGGTACAGTTCGCTAGGGCGCAGACCAAAAGGCAAACAGATGCCTGACAAAGAGTCTGCGCCCTTCTTGCTCCCAGTCGAGAGCACAATACATTCACAGCATAAAATAAACACGAAACGAGGAGATACAGAGTGGTTCGTTAACATTGAAACTGGAGTTATTCCATATTGAACATTTATGTACAACAGTTGGGCAAATACTGCCCAACTGTTGTACATGCCTGCAGGCATGACAGTGGTCATGCCTGCAGTGACAACAGATACACAGTGATGCTATTTTTGAAAGCTTTCAATGTTTGACTTTCCTGAATAATGCTTACAGCAGGATGGTGATCATTTAAAAAACTGGAAATTCCGTAGCTAAGTTTCTGGGTGCCGTAGTTTGTGCGTATTTTTTTCCTTATTATAACATATGTGCCGTGTGTTGTAGGTGTGTGTTTTCGTTAGATACTGATGACAAAAAGCGGTAGGATCGGAATGCATTTGTACGTAAGTAGCTAACGCTATCTTTTTGTTTATAACATTCCACAGTGTAAGCAGTTGGTGTTTTCTAAACAATGGGGCTGCGTGGCTAAGGTATGGTGCATTATCTATTAGTCGTTAATGCTTGCACAATGAAAGGCCCAAAATTAACGACTCATTGCTTCAGACAAGCGTTGCAGTATGTTTGAAGATAACATCTATTTGTTGAATGATTCTACACATATAGGGCCAAAATGCGTTTTCGGTCATAATATTCGACCATTGGCTGGATGAAGGTGACGTCACCAGGTGGGAACATTCCCATAGGCTGGAGAAAAGTTACGTCACCATACCGAAACTGACGTTACCTTCAGCAAAAGCATCAACAGCTGCTAACGCTATCGCACTGCCAACTCTTAATGAAATCAGTTGTCCGTGTGAGTCGCGTATTTCCTTATTTATTTATTTGAATTCAAGGCCCGAAGGTATTGCAGATGAGAGGGAGATAATATACACTGGGTAATATACAGCGCAGCAAGAAAAACAGTCGAAGGTTTGAGGCAGCAAAAATAAATAAATAAAAATAAAATAAAATATATGTTCCAGAGTGATTTGTGGCGGAAAATAACAAGTGGAAGCAAAAGTTAAGAAAACTGACAAAATTATGAATATGGACTGCACGCAGCATTCCTAAGTGTAGTAAAGTCCGTAATGTCAACTACATGCCGGGAAAGGTACGGTTGCAACTTGCAGAGGAGCTGGGGCGAATATGTCTGGTACATGGCATGAGGGAACACCGACTTTGTGGAGATAATTGATGCGGCCTGAAACGTATGTAGCGGTATGCTTAGTAGCCGGCTCTTAAGGAGAGAATTGTGATAGTAGATATTGTGAAACGGACATAAGCGAAAAATCTTGTTCTTCTCTGTGAAAGCAGTTATAATGATAAAGTAGTTTTCATAGCGGTACCACAGGAGCTACGGTGATTGTTCGAAAGCGTGGATCGCAACGCAAGGTTCTGTGCCAATTCAAGTTCGAATACTTCTGAATCAAGGACATGGTCCTAAGACAGATGTTGAACATTCTGCACATTCCACTAATGCATATTTTCATACTTAAGCGAGCCGTCGTGCAGCGCCATTCATTCTGGCCACCTAATAGACACCTTCGGTATAACGTGTACCGTGTTATCGTTACCGGAGTACCGGCATCCCGTCCACCGCCAGTGCGCTCGCGCTGATTGGCCCCGATGCGGCAGGCGTGCGCGCAGATTAGATTACAGACAGACAGACAGACAGACAGACAGACAGACAGACAGACAGACAGACAGACAGACAGACAGACAGACAGACAGACAGACAGACAGACAGACAGACAGACAGACAGACAGACAGACAGACAGACAGACTGACAGACAGACAGACACTTGAGGCCTTACCGTTTGTAACGGGCGGGCACCGCAGGTTGGGCGCCCGGACCAAAATGAGATATAAAAACAAATAAGGAACAGAAACGAGATGAAAGCGCACCAGAAAAAAACAGTCTAAAGCGAGGAGGGAGAGGGCGGAGTCGCTCATCAGCCTCGTTCACATCCGACTCTGCGGTTCCCCGCGGTTGGGCGCAGTGCTCCCCCAAAGAGTCAGTCGACGCTTGGGCGCAGCTGCCGGGTGCCTGGCGCCATCTGGCGCCCTCAAGGCGATCTGTGCATGCGCATTGGCGGCGCGCGGGTTCCCGGTGCTCCGGTAACGGTAACATAGTACGCTAAAGGTGTCTAATGGCTAGCAAATTTCGGTTCATGCTGCTTTCAAGCTTGCGGCAATGGCCGAGTGGACTGAGGCGTCAACCGAACAAGACACGGGTTCGCGCCGGCTTGATTTCGAGTGCAGTTCGGTGCGCTTAAATTACGAGAACAGACGGCGACGTGTGTGCGTGCGTGCGTGTGTGTGCGTGCGTGCGTGTGTGCGCGTGGGTGTGTGTGCGCGTGCGCGTGCGTGTGTGCGTGCGTGTGCGTGCGTGTGCGTGTGTGTGTGCGTGTCCGCGTGTGTGCGCGTGTGTGCGTGTGTGCGCGTGTGTGCGTGCGTGCGTGCGTGTGTGTGTGTGTGTGTGTGTGTGTGTGTGTGTGTGTGTGTGTGTGTGTGTGTGTGTGTGTGTGTGTGTGTGTGTGTGTGCGCGCCCGCACGTGCCATTGCTATTAGTGAATTCCTTGATATCTATTCTCACTTATGCAACCAATATTTTATGTGACGCGTGGTGCAATTTGAAGGGCTCGGCTAATTCGTTCATCGCACGGTTGACAGCAGATTTCAACCATGAGATGAGGTGCGGCTGCTCACAGAGAGACTACTGAAAAGGCTCCTGCGTAGTCATTTCTTCCTCATGACATTAAAAAACTTTACGCGCAAGCATTTAGTTTCACGCTTTAGTTATCCACTCATCGAGCATTATAGTCAAAACTACAGGAACGACCTAATACAACCCCACGCAAAAGCAAAGAGATGAAACATTCCTATGATCGTTCAGAGCATCAATAAATTATTCAGTCGACATCAAAACGTGGTGCTCTCTTTTTTCTTGCTAAATGATGCGGTAAGCCTTCTCAGCCATTTTACTATAGTCGGGTACAATTAACTCAAGAAAAAAGCGGCGAATTCACCTCAGAGGAGCCCCTTCAGCCAATGGCGTTAACCGATTATCCCCCTCCACCACTTGACTGATCCCTTTGCAGCTGCTGGCGTGAAATAGCAGGGGCGGCAGGTGAATTGGGAGTAAGCACGACTTAATAGGATTAACCGCGGCGTCATGAAAATCAGTCGACGCCATTGGCTGGAGGGTCTCCTTTGAGGGGCATCTGCCGCTTCGTTGTATCCTACTATAGCACTCTTAAATCTTGCCTGAAAAAAACAAAAACAAACAGCAATAGCTGCTCTTATGTCGTTTACTGTCATTCCAGCTCTCGAAGCAGGCTGGTTTAAGTTTAAGGTTTAAGGCTACATCGCGCCAAAATACGTGCGCTTTCAAGAAGCTTGCAGGCAAAGCAACCTCTCCAGTGCACGCAGCTCGTCAAAATAGCCAGAATTTGTGGGGCCTTATAGCGCCGAGGGTAAACACGTTTTCGTAACTTTAAAAACTGATATGAATATTAATTACGGTCGGCTACATGCCTTTCAATAACTAAGGAGCTTAACAGTAATACGTAAAAAGTTACCTATTCATTATAAGTTAACCAGCCTGCTAGTAAGCACGTCTAAGCTGCATTCTGATGTACACCACCGCTGACAATGCGATTTAAAAAAGCGCTCTTCTACCTCAAGAAGCCTATTTTTAAAAATTGTGTGAAACACCCTGCATAAAGGATCGAAAGTATAGGTATCAACCGAGGCGCTACGCAGGCCACTTGTTGCTATATGTGATGTAGTGTGGTCACAAGAGTGGCGAATCAGGCTAGTTGGTGCACGTTAGTCATTTTTCGCATCTTGCCACCACTGCATGCCCCGCACTTGTGTCAGCGCTCCTTCCATTTCATTGTCAAAAAAAAAAGAGAACTCGCATTCCTCAGAGTATGAACGTAATCTTGCACATGTTTTCTGGTTTCTGTCATTCTCGGCAGATGCTTTTCTTTTTCATCGCGCACGTACAGTATTCTGCCGTGTCATAGTAGCCTTTGACCACTGTAGAAAGGGGAGTGCATATTGCGCTGTATTTTAAATGCACTGTAGAAAGCACTCGCGGTTTCAAGAAATAAGCAGTTGGAAGTAGCGCTCGTCCTGTCTGTTCCTTCTTTGTACGTGTTCTTTCAGTGCTTGCGAAAAATTTAAGGTTTTAAGGGGGTTTAACGTCCCAAAGCGACTCAGGCTATGAGAGACGCCGTAGTGAAGGGCTCCGGAAATTTCGACCACCTGGGGTTCTTTAACGTGCACTGACATCGCACAGCACACGGGCCTCTAGATTTTCGCCTCCATCGAAATTCGACCGCCGCGGCCGGGATCGAACCCGCGTCTTTCGGGCCGGCAGCCGAGCGCCATAACCACTCAGCCACCGCGGCGGCTACCGCTTGCGAAAAATGACAAGTGTGGTCACATGGTTACTGTTTTGGTCAATTTGACCTTCATTGCAGACAGACGCATCCTTGACATATGTAAGTATTAAGCGCTAACGCTCCTAAATAAATGATCACGCGTTTAACGACATAGTACATAGACCTGAACTTTGTATCCTTGACGCAAACTGCAATTCGTGCTTTATCAAAGCGGGTAAGGGCTTGGGGGCAATGATCAGTCAGCCCTGGCTTTCAAGCCCTTAATATTTTTATTTTTTCCGTGACTTCAGAATTCAAAGCGTGTCTTCGCTGCTCCTTGGCCTTTGCTGACCTTACGCGGACAGAGAAATGCCATTTATCACGAACAGAAATATTCAGCCGCTGGTATTATTTAGCAATGAAAATCCTGGAATTTACACGATCTCTTTCTACGAACAAGAAAGTTCACAGAGACAGCTAATTAAATTATGTGTCGGCAATACGATATCATTACACGAAGTTTCACATAAAGCTGTCACCGCTACAAAAGCTATACCCCGTTTCGTACATCAGATGCAACGCTGTCAAAGCTAGCGCACTTGTTTGCGCTGCCTGCATCCGCGACCAAAAAGTAGTGCGTTCCTTATGGTGAGCGAAACATAGTGAATCTTTTGTCTGCAGACTTATACTATATATCACACATTTGTCATGAACTTGATCAAATGGACTCTTACTGCTGACGTCACGCTGTGCCTTTCTCGTGCCTTAGACCACTCGGCCACAGAACAAGCGCGGAGTAACACGCCTCGCTTTATTTTCCCGTCCGGACTACTACCCTACCTTTCACAGTTTTGCACCTGATGTATGAAAAGGAGTATAGAGCACGTGCCTGTTCGCGCAGGCTAAGTACGCGCCCAAAAAGTAGTTCGCCATACAACCAAAGAAGTGAACACGGGCATTTTTCGTTACGACAGATCTCACCTACCGTGACATGTAACCTCCTGCACTCCGTTTTATCTCTTGCCCCATTTGCCCCAGAAGCATGAACCACATATGGCGGTATGACACGCGGCTAGTAGGGCGGATAACTCTTACACCATCTGCGCCTAAAATTAGTTAACACTCGGTGAAAAATATAGCCAGAGGGCCCCGACACAGGGGTTCATAGCTTCGACCGTGATTTTTCAGTGCTACCACTTCGTTTTATACCACTCTTTGTTTTCGTCTACAGACTCACTGATAAGAACGAATGATACGTGGCGGAGTGATTTGGTTTCGCGGACGCACTACTTCCGCAGCCTCTGCAGCTTTGCCTTCTCTATTTTTTTTAATTGCGCAAATGTGCCCTTCGACATAAGACGGCTAGAGTACATGTGCAGGCCGGAGTCGGCTATGAATGCTGACAAGGCCCGGTATTGGGGCCCACGGGTCCAGATTCTAGTGTCTGGTGGTTGGGTGGTGTGGTAACCCTGAATGCCGAAGTGTCGCTGGCGTGCCTCCCTAAGTGCGGGCAAGTTAGCATAAAGTGCGCTAACGTCGGCATGTAGCAGACGCGGGACACAAGGGGCAGTTCAGAAGCGGGGTCTGTGATGTCCCGGAGGCCCTGACCGCAGCCGTCAGCGCAGCATGCACCCAGATTCTCCTCAACGCCACCTCCTCACGGCGAGCTAAATCGACGGGATCGACGGGTGGGTTTGATCCACGCGGTGCAATTAAAGCACGCGTGGAGCGGCGGACAAATTCCTTTTATGCGTTGCATATTGCAATCACTCAGTTCAGCCCTTGGGCGCGGCCGGGCAGCCACCAAACCACGTGACGTGACGTCAAGACAGCCGGAGGAAAAGCTGGGCCCCAACTCGCGCGGTCGCGCGCGGCCGCAGCCACCACCTGATTCCCGCTCCTCCCGCTAGGGGCGCTGCGCCGGCGCGTGACGTCACGGAGGAAAAGATGAGCCCCAACTCGCGCGGCCGCGCGCGGCCGCAGCCACCACGACTCCCGCTCCTCCCGCTAGGGATGCTGCGCCAGCGCGTGACGTCACGGAGGAAAAGCTAAGCCCCAACTGGCGCGGTCGCGCGCGGCCGCAGCCACCACCTGACTCCCGCTCCTCCCGCTAGGGGCGCTGCGCTATGATTGACGTCACGGCATATGTATAAAAGAGCTGCGCTCCTTCGCCGGGACAGTCTTATACCCCTGTCACACGGGCATTTCGAGGGCCCTCGAACCTGATAGTCTATCGACTCAAAGGCGATCGAGCGCTGTTACACGGGCAGTTTCAATGGCGATCGAGTCAATAGCCTATCGAGTCAACGGAGCAGCACGGAACTCCATCGAGATATGCAGCGCATTCTTGGCTTAACCAAGCTAAGCCTGGCCATTTTTAGGCAGCACGGCGTCTCCTGCGGATAATTGCAGGATTACTTCAGTTCTGTTTACCAAACGTGACGCCTCTTCCGGCCTGGTGTCGTCACTTCCATCTAGCCAATGGAAATTATCCTGTCTGGTGACGTCACTTCCATCTAACCAATGGGCGAATTTTATGATATATCGCATTAATATCAGCGAAAGTACGAGCAGCTCGCTTGCTTGCGCAAAGCCGAGTTTCTGCTTTCACGAACTTCTACTTTGATCTAAATGTTGTTTACCTACTCGCATGACGTACAGAGATATACGCAAGTAGCAAGACACTATCCCAGCTGTATGGAGGGGTTAATGTCAGCTGCAGGCGGGAAGAAATTCCTCGCTTTCTTGTTGACGCTAGGAGAAAGGTCGGCTAAGCAGCATTGAATGTGCTGCTTGAATGTGAGTTTCATTGCATATTCAGCGCACTGAATGTGCGAATGTGCCCTATGAATGTTTCATATCGTGCAAATAACCAAAGTAGCACTCACACGAACTGGATGGCCAGAAAAAAAAACATATCTGCTAGATCCCAAGCCTTAAAAAGCACTCTGGACAACTCCATCATATTCTTCTGAGTAAAAACTGATTTTATGGCTCTTCCTTATGGCTCTTTAAAACTTTAAAATAAAGATTGTGATACGCATCGGAAGAATGGACCATTACCTTCAATATTTCCATAACAGTACCTTACAATGTTCCAATATTCAAAACTTTAGTCCAAGAAAGCTGGACTTGTCGCCGAAGTTGGGTGTGCCAACTACACGGGGGTTTAATTTATTACATCTGATAACGGCGTTGCGAAGGTGGACACGCAGGACGTCTCAAAGGTGATTGATATGCGGGCAGTGTCAAGCAGTGACAGCCATGTAGTTCCTTCCACGTCCGGTAGCCTGGAAAATTTCTACTTCAGATTGTATGATTATGTTCGAGAAATGTATATCACATCGGTTAGATAGCTTCACCTCGATGCGACACCAATTACGTATTGGGACAGTGGAGTCGACTTTCCGGTCAGTTCTTCTTTTTTTTTTTTTGCTGCGTGCCCAGAGCCACAACCACGTAAATCTCGAGCAGACGGTCGAACTGAAGTTGACTCGAAGGAGTCCACCAATTTTTCGCTTGCGCACCATTTGAATGCATTAAATGGCATCCGGTCTATTGATTCTTGAGTCTGTGTGCTACCGGGACTAGCGACAGACGTGTACAGATGGCAGAGATGGTGTGGCGTTACTGTGTTGCTGAAGGGCTTTATCCCTAGTCGCGGTCTTTGTGTCGCAGGCGATCGCAAGTGCAAATGTTCAGCTGGCCCCGAAATTTTTCGAGCTGTCACGCACCGCAAACTGCTGACCAAAACAACCATCGGCGCCCGAAGTCCTGGATTTTGCCACCTACAGTGTCTTTTTCAGACTAGAAAAGACATTTTGGCGCGAACATTGCTAACTCGGGTTGGATTTCGTGGAAACTCATATGCACCTAAAGTCATGTAACGCAAGGGACCTCATCCTAGCACAAACTTTCAAGGGCTTATCGATGGCTCGATGTTGCGACTAAAATTTCAGTGCAATTACTCGCAATGCATGGCCGGTGACAGCTGCTGCTGCGTAGTACACTGGAACGAAGGACAGCGTCAATGAGACTTTTCCCTGGCCGTTGCATATGTACAAAAACGTAAAGGTTCTTGAACGACCAACGTTCATTAAAATATTTGTCCTCTACTTGCTAATTTCATGGCCTTTACGTTTTTCATATCAGCGGCATGCACTGCTCTGCTGTTTCCGGACCGATATAGTTTTAGACTTTGTGTGATATTTTATTTACTTATTAAATACGCAAAAACATGGAAGTATTGGTATCAGTAATTATGTCTGCCACGGGTGAACGATACGGGCATAGTTGGTATGACATGATCACAAGACATAAAACTGAGCAGGGGACAAGACACAGGAGAGATGCAAACAGGACGAGCTCGTCCTGTTTCCTTCTCTCCTGTGTCTTGTCCCCTGCTCAGTTTTATGTTTTGTAATCATGTCTGCCACGATTTTTAAGACATGCGAATGCATTCGTTAATTTAATAAAATACATATTTCACTTGTCCAGACAGTGCGTAGCGTTATCTAATACACAATGGCATTGTCAATGGCAATTAATGGCAATGCAATTATTATTGTTGTGTTTGATGCTTCCACAAATGCTACGAGGAGGCCGCGCTGCTACATGAGCCCCCCCCCCCCCCCCCCCCCCCCAATTAAATTTCTGGCTACGCCACTGAATGTCACCATCTGGAGTCCAGATTCGAGTTCTGGAGAGAAACTGCAAGTCATATCGCCGTGACTGGCGTTATGTGCACAAGGCTGACCATACATATACTTGTAAGGCCGCGCTTCTTTAAAGCTTACATTTTTAAAATATTAATTTAGCTTGATTCCACTGCGCGCCTCGTGTCTAGGCGCAGAGTTCTCAGAAAGCCCCGAGCTCCCCACCCACGAGGCGCAAAGGTCCGCTTGCCAGCATCGCTACGACGGCCGATGGCTGCTAGCATTGCTAAGCGCGCACATCTGCCAGTGCACCAGGAGGTCTCCTCGATGTGGAAGCACTTTCTGCACTGAGTTCACAAAAGTGCGGTGCCAGTGCAGCGCCAGTTCTTGCGGCGCGGGTGCAGCCTGACACTAGTGCTCTCGGTGCAGCGGCCAAATACCAGAGTGCAAAAGTACAGAAACGTTCGTCTGCTGCGGCCGTGTGCTGGTGTTTGTCGCGTGGTTTTACATATGCGCGGCATTGTGCTAGTTGTTGTTGAACGCTGTGCATTTATTCGAAGTGGCGCATCTCGTGGAGCGGCTATGAAATTTGTTCCTTCCAAAAGTGATAAATTTAATACCGCCCTTTCCTTTGCACTGCGCAAAGTAGCGCAGGTCGACCGTCACAGAGTCAACGGGCACTTTGCAGAGGCAACAAACTTTGAATTCAAGAAGTTATTCAGACTTCCGCTCGAGACAACCTTCGAGTTTATTCGCGTGATTCAGGCTGTCGTCGTTCTATCCGAAAAGTGACTGCGGTTGTCCGCCAATTGCAGAACGAAAGAGTTGCCCGATAACTTGGGCTATATTTGAACTCAACAATTCTCCAAGCACCTTGCACTATTTGCACGAGAAGAGAACTCGCCGAGAGGCTAGTGCAGAAGTGCAGCTGCACTCATGCAGCACGACGTCAAATCGAGTGCCAAAGTGTAGGTGACGCTTGCTGCACTGTCAAACCGAGTGCGACAGTGCTGCACCTCCTGAACTGGTGCAGAAAGTGCAGCCAAATCGAGGGGGCCAAAGAAAGCACGCATGGCGCGCACACAAATGGCAGTGGTGGGCACGCGGCGCCGCTCGGTCCACGGCGGCGTTCTCATGGCAGGGAGTCCCAACGCCACTTCTCGGGAATTATGAGAACCTGCCTCAAGTTCCGCGAAGGGCACTTTTGTTTGCTGGCATTCTCGGCGGGCCTCCGCCATTTGACATTTCCGCGACGAGCCAGCAAGTTTGTGGTCCTGCGAGTTAGCTGGAAAAACTCGCCATCTCTCGAGAGGCGATGCGCAGGTGTGGCGGCGAAAGGGCAAAGGAAAAGCGCATCGAGCGGTAAGGGCAGGAACTCTCGCCGGGAGAGAGTTTTCGGAATGTTCTCGTTATGTGTTTTTTTTTTTGCTTTTAGCCAAGCCCTAGGCTCGAAGTTGTGCCCAACCTTGTGCTAAATTTCATTGAGTATCGATGGTTGATTCGAGACGGGCGGGTCTCGAAACATGGCCGCCCTAACTTCTTTGTTCGCAAAACCCATACAAATGCAAGCAAAGGCATTAGACACCAGTCTTGTCTAGTCTTGTCTAGTCTAGCTAGAGCCTCCGTGCTTGGCACATAATTCTACAAGTACCTAGGCTTTAACCTCTGGTCGATAAGTAAGATCTTCTACAGTGTTTTCTCTGTGTGAGATCAGTTATGTTAAGTTACAGTTAGTTTGACTGTCTGTGTGACTCAGGTTGTGTAACTTGCAGTTTTCACTGTAATAAATTTCTGTAAGTATATTTCATCGTCTTCATCCCCCGGGATCATCAATTGTCTTTTACTTCAACACCGCCGAATAACCAAGTTTCGAGAAGTGTGATCCCTTCCGATGAAAAGGTAGCCGCCGCGGTGGCTGAGGCTGCTGGCCCGAAAGACGCGGATTCGATCCCGGCCGCGGCGGTCGAATTTCGATGGAGGCGAAATTCTAGAGGCCCATGTACTGTGCGATGTCAGTGCACGTTAAAGAACCCCAGGTGGTCGAAATTTCCGGAGCCCTTCACTACGGCGTCTCTCATAGCCTGAGTTGCTTTGGGACGTTAAACCTTCATAAACCATTCCGAAGAAAAGGAAAGAACCATCTTGAATTTACCGTAGTCTTTAGGGAAAGCGAAATGGAGTAAGAATTTAAGAGGCATGCTCCAATCTACGTTATTAACAAGAAGCGATAGACGTTTTTACACATATTTTCAACATGTCCAGTCGAAGCAGGCGCAGGAAAAATGTAGTAAAGAAGATACTTCGAATTAATCGGTTTCAAAGCAATTCTGAAATTATTGAAAACTAGCCCGCGGTTACTAATAACAGGTGACCAAATTAGCATGCAGCCCCATGACGTTTTACATCAACTGTAAATGCCGGAAGCGATTCCATAGACGCCGGTATAATGTAACGTTTATCCTTTATACGCATCGAGTCGTTTGCAAATCAGTGAACGAGAACTAAACGACCAGAAAATTTCCCGAAAGCGACCATCATGCTTTTTTTCTAAACGGAACACGTAAGGCATATTGGTGCACTGGAATTGCGCGAGGAAACCAGTTTATTATCGGGAGACGACTGAACATATCTGGCGAAGAGAGGAGCAGGAAGTGACCACTGGAAATGTCGAAACATTCCCGCAAGCTCATTGTTTTGTGAAAGTGCTCCTGCAGAAGCGGAAAGGGCACGTCGCAGCAAGGGACATGGATTATAAAAAAAGCACAGAAGAAACAGAAGGCTGTAGTTTTCAGCGCGCTTGTCTCCTGTTATGCCGTGCTTTTTTCGGCTGAAAAACCAATTAGCCTAAACCTAGGTAGCATCCTTACTTACTCGTTTAAAGGGCAACTGAGTAGGCTTTAGAGATCGACGAGCTCAATGGGTCGAATGTGTGAAACTTGTAGGTGAAGCATGCGAAGCCCTTTTGGACTAGCATTTGAAATGGTGACGTAATCGCCGATTAAGATCGCGATGGCATTTATGCTTCTCCGTAGCACACAGCGCCAAGTGGGGGGCGCATGATGACGTCGTCGAAGGTACCTGCACATTTACAACGCATAAACGCGTGCTTTGAGGGAAAAAAAAAAACCAACGCCACTGAAGGCAAAGCTCGCCGAGAGTTATTAGCCAGCATCAAACGTGGCACGGGAGGGTGTGGCTGACGGCCTTTCTTCTTTCACTCCCGCCTTTATCCCTTCCCTTACGGCGCGGTTCAGGTGTCCAACGATATATGAGACAGATACTGCGCCATTTCCTTTCCCCCCAAAAACCAATTATTATTATTATTATGACGGCAGCGGTAATTTGAAAACTTACCTTGCTTGACGTCACACCGAACTTGCGCGCACTTCTTGGGTGCTTTGAGGAGAAGCCTAAAATGCAATCGTCGATTACGTCACTATTTTAAACGCTACCGCAAAAAAACACGTGGCATGCTTTACCTACAGCCTATATGGATTTGAATCCTTAAATATCGCGCAATTCTCAAAAAAGTGGTGGAGTTGCCCTTTAAGATTGAGCGCTGCCTTTTCCCGCACCTTTAGTTTCCGAACGCTTCAGAAGAAAATAATGAGCTTTGAGTTTTCGTTTACACTGATTTCTGGCTTTGTTGACTCGAATGTTCTTTAATGTAAAGCTGACAATTCAAGTACAACGAAGTACTTAAGTGGCAGTTTAAATTCAGTTGTGAAGGATCTGTCAACACAGTTACTATTGAACTTCGGTGAATACACTATTTTTTTTCTCACTAATTTCTGTTGGATTTCTATTGAACCATGCCTCATGGCAGCCAGTGCAGCTAAGCCTAGCCTAAGGTGATCAGGCCTGGTGTAACCATGGCTTTGACACGCACGTACAGCTAGTAAGAAAGCACCGCCTGTTAATACTTATAAAAAAAATTTGTAAATGCACAGACCGTATCTATAAGAATAAATTGCCGATGTTAAGCGTGTCATAATTATCGTGCCCGTGTTCTAAAGAAAATAATTAGCAGTGGTTTATACTTTGATTAACCCTGGTTAGAAGCGAAAGGTTCCTTTGCATGGCTACGTTCGCAAACGCCAACGGATTGCCTGTAAAGCGTCAATGAAATGCCCGATGCCCGATGGGGAAGTTGCCACCTGCCACGGTGGGCAGATAGTGATGACGTCAGTAGGTCACATGACATGCCACGTGACTGCACTGCCGCTGCCCTATTGAAAACCTAGCGTAGTGAAGCTTTCGCTTCAAAAAAAAAAAAAAGGAGGTCTAACTCAACCCGATTCTACGGTTAAGCCAGAATATGCTATTAGAAGTAAGTAACACAAAATTTCAGCTAAGCAATCAAGAACAAAACGCGGTCACATTCGTCGCATGCCGCAGGCTGCTTTTTTTATACCTAGGCCACAGTCTTCGGCGACAATGCCGCACGCGATCGCTTAACATATGCTGTTCAGCGAGTTGGTTCGACATATTGCTTCACGGTTCGTTTTGGCAATTGGCGCAAGAGAGCCATCGTACCAACAGTGCCGCAAAGATGCGGTTGTGGAACAGTATAGGCGACTTAACAAGACATACATGCGGGCGTGCCTCATGAACTTCTGGATCTTCTCATTTTCAGCGAACTTCACGCGCTCCCAGCGTGTCACTTGGAGCTTCTCTATGCTTATCGAGAACGAAAAAACGTGTATGCCATTAATCCCGGATCTCACACCGGAGCCCTCCACTACGGCACCTATTCTTCCTTTCTTCTTTCACTCCCTCCTTTATCCCTTCCCTTACGGCGCGGTTCAGGTGTCTAACGATATATGAGACAGATACTGCGCCATTTCCTTTCCCCAAAAAACCAATTATTAATATTATTATCGTACTAGCTACGACCTGCATTGTTTTTCACGCAATGTCACTGCAGTGTTGCAATTAATACACATTGGATACGTAAAAAGATAACGATATGTGCATGTGTTCGCATTTCTATACGCGAATACGCAGAAGCAACGCAGCGGTTTTTCTTTTCTGCTTTGTGTGCAACTGTCTCGTCCAACCGCGTAATAAACCTGAACAACGCAGATAAACTGCGCAAGAAAAATGGCGTCGTCATGGTCACTGCAAACGCTGAAACGTGCGTCCATTCAATCCGCATCATTAAGCTAAAAGAATAAATATAAAAGAACACGTCCCACTGCAGTCCTATAACAACTGCATCAGGATGCGCACGAAACATTCAGCCACCAATAAATCTTTTCGGCCGAAAAGGCGAGAAATGTGCATCAGGCGTGACCTTGCTAAGCATGACGGCGCCTGCGTGAACGTCCTTGACGAAAGAATGCAAACTCGTATACCGAAGGCGAGACGCGAACGCGGGGAAGCTTGAGAGAAATACGTCAGGACGAGGAAGAGCAGAGAGTGCGTGCGGGCGATTTGCTTAGAAGGCCGGGGCAAGAGGCGTGTGGATGTGTGTGACATGAGGCATTTCATGCGACGCGCAGATGGGGCAACCCGCTTTCTTTTTTCTTCTATCTCTCCCCACCCGTCACGCTATGGCACGCTTCCTTTCTTTGTCGCTTGAGGTTGATGTGGAGGTTGTTAATAGCTATACGTTAGATGAACCTTGCGTTAATAGACTGCCGGCATTCGCTCCACCGTAGACGCGCATTAAGTAATTATTAGAGATGAGAACTCAAAGGCTTTGTTCTTTTAATAAGTAAATCGATTAAATTAAATGAAAACGTCTCCACGAAAGTGGAAAACTCCTCCTGGTGTCCTTGCTACGTCGACAGCGTACGTCGTATACATAGTTAGGCTCGACAGCAAGAAAATCGACAATTTATCTAAAAGAACAATGGCTACTTGTCAGCTCTATCATCTTTAGGGTGAGAATGCCCAAAATTAAAGCGAATTCAGAACGAGCTGTAACGTTTAAGAATGCAGCGGCGACGCTGTATTTGGTCGAAAGCGGGCGGATTCGCCACGTTGTAGACGTTAACGTATGCGCAATCCCTGCTAAGGCTGCAGCTCAAACTGCGCTGGCTTGCGTACGTGCGTAAAGCGCTGGGCTCGCGCTAGCGTTCTGCTCGTGCGCACTCCCGTCCCCGCAAGCTCCTTCCGTCCGCTATAAGCCGTTGCGGACGCACAACTAAATCTTTCTATCAGCTCTAGCTCTTCGTCGTCTGCAGAGAAGCCGCGCCCTCGGCTTCACCAAGATGTGCAAGTCGACGAAGCGGACGACTGGAGTGGACAACAATCGAAAGGAAAAAAAAATGTTATAACATTGTGGCCCAGTGAAGTGCTTTCAATCCCTTGTTCGGCTATTCAACCCTCTACCATTACAGTACGGCTAATTAGAAAGAAAAAAGGAGCAATGGAAACGAATGGTGGCACATGCTGTAATCAAACCGCACAGTTTGGTCACCGTGAAGCATGCATTTGATATCGGCTTCTGACTGCACGCTGTCCTGCCCTGCTTACGCTTTGTTTTGACTCAGCACGAAAGCTGGCTGTAGGTGGAGCCACGAGAGGAGATGCTGCGGAACGCTCCCCAGCGGCAGATACAAGAAGTAGCAGTTATTATGGGAAGCTTTAATATTCAATGACCTCTATGCACATTACGTTGACGCTACAAATGAGCGAGAAGGAGGTCCTCTGATTGGAGAAGAGGAATGAAGGACAAGATTAGTAGGATCGAAGACGAACCTGCGGTATGAGGTAATCGGTGGGAATCAGCTGCCGGACTTCCCCGACGCCATTGATGCTCAGTATGATGCGGAAGGCTAGAATTCGTTGATGTCGACGCTGCAAGCAATCCGAAGCATGGAGCTCTAAGAGCATTTTATACAATGACAGGCACCATCGGGCGTCGCAGCAGTGTTCAGGGGGCATTAAAGGTTCTTTCCATCAGGAAATGAGTCACTTGAACTCTGTGAACGCCTATTGTTGAGATTCTCCTAAACGGAAGGTTGTTTTTCAGACAGAGAGAGATCTTTGAATTACGTGCAGTTATTTCGCACACACTCTCCGAAGTTAGTTCTTAGCGCTAGCTGTTTTAGCTTCTTAGACGCAGTAGCACGAAAAGAGTTCCCGGGTTCGAACCCGACCGCGGCGGCTGCGTTTTTATGGAGGAAAAACGCTAAGGCGCCCGTGTGCTGTGCGATGTCAGTGCACGTTAAAGATCCCCACGTGGTCGAAATTATTCCGGAGCCCTCGACTACGGCACCTCTCTCTTCCTTTCTACTTTCACTCCCTCCTTTATCCCTTCCCTTACGGCGCGGTTCAGGTGTCCGCCGAGATGTGAGACAGATGCTGCACCATTTCCTTTCCACCAAAAACCAATTATTATTAATTAATCTTTGCGCAGCAGAGCAACGATAGAGTAGGCGTTCCTTCAAAAGAATGAAACAGCAACGAAAGCAGATCATCGCTTGATAACCAAGGATCTGCATATAGTATGGTTGTAGCTGAACGACTCAATATTCAGATGACGTACGCATCTTTTGGTTTGGTTTGTTTTATAGGGGTTTAACGTACCAAAGCGACTCATGTTATGAGGGAAGCCATATGAAGGGCTCCGGAGATTTCGACCACCTGTGGTTCTTAAACGTGCACTGACATCGCAGAGTACACGGACCTCTAGAATTTCGCCTCCATAGAAATTCGACCGCCGCGGCCGGGATCGAACCCGCGTCTTTCGGGTCAGCAGCCGAGCGCCGTAACCACTGAGCCACCGCGGCTGCTGCTAAACCATAAATATCTGCTATATCTAAAGCATAAGCTAAGCCACGGCTTAACTGAGGAATTTCTTTTTTGTTCTTGTATTTACACATCTGGCGGTGACCTTTATAGTGACATGCCGTCATTCGCTCGAATTTTATGGGTCCTCAATTTTATATTCTCGACACCTGACATCGTTTCAGCTTGCCTGAGGTTTCACAGTAACGTTCTAATTAAGGGTTTTGCAGAATCTGTGATTGCTTTGTCCATTGTGCTGTCCCGAGGTTCTTTTTGTGGCCTCACAGCATTAGTTTCCGAATGCCACTACTCGCAAAGCAATATGTCAAATTCCCAAGAAAGACGTGCGCCTCGAAAGAACTTAAAGTACTCTACATTAAGCCACGCAAAATAAGTAAATAAAACTAAATCCTAGGAATGAAACGATGAAAATAAAAGGTAAGAATGAAGAAAGCATAATAACGCCATCTAACGTTCTGAATGGACTGGTTACTTACAATAAAAGAGTAAAAAAGACAAAAAAAAGACGAGAAAATATATGTAATAAGGAGAAACTGCGACTACCAGCAGTCCTTGTCCCACTTACATTCGTATACATTTGGGACGCACTCGCACCATAAATAAAAGGGGCGTTGGAAGAGAACCCGGCAAGGAAACCCGTCAAATTAATAAAATTTGCGTACGTTCACAAGTGCGACTGGAAGTTGGTCTGTAAAGTCTTGCACTTCGTAAATGAAACTGCATGGAGGATCGGTAGCCTGCACCTGGCCAAGACATTGCTTGACGAGGATGAAACACGGAAGGTCGCACTATACCTTTCTCGTTTCTTTGGATAACATGCACATTGCCCCCTTTGAGTGTAATGTCGCGAAAAAAATAACAATGAGCTGAGTATTAAGGGGGCCATGATTGACAGTTTTATTTAAAGAACTTGGCTCATGTTAACAAGTCTATAGGTAATAAGGGCTCTTGTTCGTGCCTCCCTGCCCACCACCAATGCTTCACCAACCAGCCCAATTCGCTACAATAGTTACCGTTGGTCAAGTTAATAGTGAATAAATTATTCTCTACAGAGACGTACTGTTCTAAACTATATTCCCAGTTTTTTTTTACGCGGTCATGTACGAAAAATCATCTATGGCAGATTAATAAAAAGTAGTCAGAGAAGCGCAGAGTTTGAAAGTAAACGCTCGTTAGCGTAACACTGCACCCCCCTTCATTCTAAAAAAACAAACAGGAAGAGTTCTTCTCACGGTTATTTCGTATTTTGTTCCAATCTTATATGTGTACATTTCGTACACACTAAAAAAATTTCCTGTTGCGAGTGTAGAGCCTCTCAGTTTTTTTAAGGATATGACGTGAATAAAGAATGTTAATAGCAAAAAATTATAATTTTATGTGTTTTTTAAAATGAACAAGTTGTTGCTGACGCATTCCCTCGAAAAGCGCCATAGGATGTCGTGGTATCTAGGTTGGTTGCTCGCGAAATGAATGGTCATGCCTAGAATTGTATGAGCTATGCATGCTATTTCTGATGCTCGCACAAATGGAAAATCGTTCTTCGATAGCAATTCTAAACAGCAAAAAAAAAAACTCCCCCAACTATCACATTTCTAATCGCAATTTTTTGCATTTCTTTTGTTCTGCAATGGAATGAAAAAAAAAGGAAATAAAGATCTCACTGCACCTCGTTCAAACCATATCTTTTTTTTCCCCCGAGATTCTTAGGGCTGTCTCTGCTGAGTAGCACCTCCTCTCCCGACCCCACTTTGTCAGATTCTTGTGAGAGGAAAAAAAAAGAAGTCGCGCTTAACTGCACGCTGTAACAGAAACTCCTTGTATACGAACCCATTAGTCAACTCTTCTTGTTGTCTTTTATTCGCAAGCAAAAAAAGCTTTAGGCTAACGATGAGGGTTTTCGCCAATGTGACCTGTATAGCGATCACGGGCGGTTAGTATAGGTATTCGCACGTTTATACGACTACGCTGCGGCCAAATCTGCTGGTGACTACTCACGCCAGCTCACAACTCTAATTCACGAACATTCGATAGGTTGAGGCTGACCAAAAGTATTGAAAAATAAACCTTATTAGCGAGAAATAAGAACGAAAAATTCCACCCTTCATACGTGACCCTTCCAAATATTGTTGAACAAAAGGATAACCGCGCATAGAGACCCACGCTGGGACGGCCCTGCGCGTGTGTTTAACCCGGACGTAAAAAAAAGCTCACCGGACAAGAAAAGAAAAGCTTTTACCTACTGTGTGAATTCACGACAGTTCAGTGTTGGCTTGGTTAGGAATAATTTATAGATTAGGTCTAAAGTTCAAATTAGGTTTTAATTTATCAGGTTTAGGGTTAGGATAGTAGCCAGGTTAGGTTATGCTCGGGACAGGCAAGGCTTGGGTGGTGTTGGATTAAGTTACGATGAAGGTGAGGTGAGGGTTTTAAATAGGGCGTAATAACGGTTCGTAAAGAGACTATATAGAAGGCTGATGCGCTGAACTTTTCCTGGGGTCACAAAAAGAAAGCAATGAGCTTTTCTCCGGGCCGGTTCAAAATTGCCGGGATTTTGAGCTGTGAGCTTTTCTCCGGGATTCGTCCATACCATATGAACTTTTCTCGAAGATGGTAGAAACGCACGCGTACATTTTCGCTCGTCCTGGAATTGGCGTAGTTGTTACCAAGGCTAACTAACGACTGTGAAGACCCCATGCTCCCACAGCATAAATCTTAACGGGCTTGAGCCATGCGAATGTGACACTATCAAGAAGGACGTGGTGTAAAGAAAAAAAACCCCGGGCCCTACATTCCGCTCTAAATTTTTCAGACGTTCTTAGAGGCTGACTAACCAGAAGGCGTCAGTCGTAACATGTGATACTCTATGCTAATTTGCTATACAGTCCTGGACGTTCACAGCGGAGGTTCCACAGTCTGGTCGGAGGGTTTTCCTCCCGGGAAGAGAATAAAAACCTGGCGGCGCGCCCGCTGCACGTCGTTGGAAGCAACCGTTTTGACGAAGAGGTGCCAGCTGTGCCCTCACCGCGTTCAATCCGGTCGCGAAAGCGAGCTTGCATTAACGCAAGCGATTGCGCTCGAAGCGTATAGGCCTCTTTTTAGCGCCTGCAACGTCACGCCCGTGCACGGGGTAATAGTGAAACAAACGAAGAAAAAAACACACACACATATACAAATCTGTTCTGAGCGTCCTCCAAAGCACGAGCCGGATCACTTCCTCCTGCGGTCGCACTCAGGCGAGTCACGTCTCGAACATTTTTTTTTCCTATTCAGACTTTTTATTGTTTCAGTTCCGAACGGCGCGTATCGCGTTCGTCTTGTCGATCGGCAGCCGAGCGCTGCCGAGGCCCGGCCGACTCTCATATTTCATGTACTTGTCGCCGGAGAAGAAAGACTGTCGGGCTTCCCGGCGAACTTACCACTAGCTGCGTCCTCAACGGTGGCCTTCTCTTCCGCATGACCTTGCTGGACGAAGTTCGCCTCCGTGACGAAAACACCCGACGCTCCCTCTAGGTCCAACGTCGAACAACGCTAGCCAAGTCGCGCTAACTGCCATCGGTGACACAATAAATCATTTTCCAATCTCTCCCATTCTGTCCTCCTCGCACTATAGAGCCTCCATGAGAGAGAAAAGAGGAGGGTGTCCGAGAAGGCACTGTGACGAAACTTGACGGAAAAACTTCTTGACGTCACGTGACACGAGTCGAGCAAGCGCGCTTCGAAGGAGGGCGTGTCCGCGTTACAGCTCGCGTCATGTTTCCCCCTTTTTTGTTCTCGGAACGCTTCCGTTCTCTTCGAACGCTCTATCGCCGCTGTCACGCGAGCTCCTGCATAACTCTCGTAATGCATCCGCTTATGCCATGCAGTGAGGAGATGCTCGGATTGCAAGCGTGAGCTTAACGCAGCTAAATTCTCGTGGGCAACTTTGAGGATTGCCCACGCAAAGTTAGCTTACGTTGACATTTCAAGAAGATTGCAGCAATTGATAATACACACAAAGGTGCTGATAAAGTAGACGGAATGCTTCGGTACGATATCGGCTGGCACTTTTTCCAAGCAAATTCACCTTACAAATAACTACACATGTGGACATTTGAAAAAGTTTTCCAGAATTGATGTTGCATACACAGGTGCTGATAAAGGCGACGGAATGCTTCGGTACGATATCGGTTTCCACTTTTTCCAAGCCTTACACCTACAAAATAACCAATCACTTGGCCGGAGTAGTACTGTTCCCATTAGGAAGCCTGTTACAGGCTCCATGGTCGTAGCGAGATTCGAACCCAGTAATTGCATATTAGGAGGCGGATGATAAACAGCACAGGCCCTGCCAAAGTTCTGGCAATCAACTCGTTCAGAACAATGACTGGACAGAAACCAAATCAGAAGGCGCGTTGGGAGTACTACAAGAACCCATTATTGCTTTCCTAAGAACAGTTGAAGCAAAGAAGATCCCGAACCTAGCACTAAGCAAACATTGGCATTTATTGACAACTCGATAACTGGAAATAAAATAATAATAACTACACCCCAAAACTACCCTTAAAGGCCGCTGCATATTAGACAATTTGAGACACGAATGTATACCTAATTACGAAATATCTATTTCACTAATGACTACTGTTGCTAATACTAATTACGGATTGATAAATAAATAATTAGGCCTTCTCATAGTTCACAACTTGACTGAACCAGCGTACGTTCTAGACAGTGTTGCGCATGCGCTGCAGGCTGCTTCTCCGCGTCAATAGCCCAGCGCCAATATATGGCTGCGCCCGGGAAGGTAAATTTGAAAAATCAGGAGGGCGCTTAAGCATCGCCTTACAAATAGACGCGATAGCGCCTTCTCCTCTGGGTGACACTCCACAACATACTACGCCACTACCTACCAGCACCACTACGATAAGATCTGAACATATGTTCCAAACACACGTTACTAAATCATACACAGCGCCAACGCGTTCACTAGGTGCCCCTCAACACTCTTGATCCAGGGAACCCTTCGTGGCCTATGCGTTGCGTGCCCGCCTGGCACGCAGTGTGTCTGGGTTCCCACCTCAACGCCGCCTGATTTCTTTCAATGAATTGTCTCTATATCCTGAAATAACCCGATTAGAGAAACCTCCTCGCCAATTCTGGATTAATGTGGACCCTCCCCCAATTCGTTACTTTTATTTAAAACTCCTGGGATTTATTTTTCCGACTGACGGACGACGGACGCCGGGTTTCCAGCAGAACGAGCTCCGTAAAAGGTGTTAAAACGATTCCAGCGGTCGCTCCCCGCCGCGGTGGCTCAGTGGTTAGGGCGCTCGACTACTGATCCGGAGTTCCCGGGTTCGAACCCGACCGTTAATAATAATAATAATAATAATTGGCTTTTGGGGGAAAGGAAATGGCGCAGTATCTGCCTCATATATCGTTGGACACCTGAACCGCGCCATAAGGGAAGGGATAAAGGAGGGAGTGAAAGAAGAAAGGAAGAAGAGGTGCCGTAGTGGAGGGCTGTGGAATAATTTCGACCACCTGGGGATCTTTAACGTGCACTGACATCGCACAGCACACGGGCGCCTTAGCGTTTTTCCTCCATAAAAACGCAGCCGCCGTGGTCGGGTTCGAACCCGGGAACTCCGGATCAGTAGTCGAGCGCCCTAACCACTGAGCCACCGCGGCGGGGCTAAACCCGACCGCGGCGGCTGCGTTTTTATGGAGGAAAAGCGCTAAGGCCTCCGTGTGCTGTGCGATGTCAGTGCACGTTAAAGATCCCCAAGTGGTCGAAATTATTCCGGAGCCCTCCACTACGGCACCTCTTTCTTCCTCTCTTCTTTCACTCCCTCCTTTATCCCTTCCCTTACGGCGCGGTTCAGGTGTCCAACGATATATGAGAAAGATACTGCGCCATTTCCTTTCCCCCAAAACCAATTATTATTATTATTATTATTATTATTATTATTATTATTATTATTATTATTATTATTATTATTATTATTATTATTATTATTATGATCGCTCACGTGCGGTACATGCCTGGGAGATTCCGCACCGTCGGCCTACGCCACGATTGGTCTCGTGTTTGTCGCCGCGTGCGCGTGGCTTGAAGCCAGAACAGTGTGTGGACACTTCTTCGCCGGCGCTGCCGTCCGCAGGGAAATTGAATTAGGCCCCACCAATGGCCACTTCCCGTATGGCCCCCACCGCTGCTGCATATATATATATGTATACATTCGTTTTCCGCTTCGGTAACCTCGGTGTTCGCCAGGCGCGTCCCGCCGCGGCATTGCACGCATGGCGAAGGCGCAGCGACTCAATGTGTCGTTGTTTTTGAGCCGATCCCTCCGGTGGTCACGAGCTTCGGATCGTTGCACCCTTTGTCATGCGCTTTTGATATTGCTGCCGCCAGGAGATAGGTTAAGAATGTTATTTCTTTTTTTTTTCATCTATGTCCGCGCAAGACATGTAGTTCGACAGAATCATTCGTAATACGAGACCTCGCTTTGTCGACACTTGAGCGGCAGCATAGCCTTTCGAGCATGCAGCCGAGCGTTGCCGAGTTGGGTATTTGTTTTCTTTACAAAGCGACATCGTTCCTTTTCGCCGCTTGCACTTGGTTTCACGGAAAATAATTTTTTTTCTGTAAAAACTCAGGAAAACAAGAAAGCAAGCTCTGTTTTCAGCCGATCTTAACAAAGGAAGCAGCAGCTATGCTACAAGGCAAGATATTGAAGAGAGAAGGGGCGGAAGATGGAAAGGCGTTTAACCAAAAGCGTGTCTGTTGTATTACTTGTCTTGTCGATTGTGTGTGTTGTAGCTATGCTTTGTTGAGCGTTATGTCGCCAGTTCGTGTTTTTCTTCAATTATGTGCAAATGAGTAGCTGGCGTCATAATCAGGCACCAATTCTCCTTTTACGCTCATGTCAAAAATAATAAAAAAAAGGTGCGGTTCCTTAACTTGGGGAAAGGAAAGATTATAAGTAGAGGGGAAGAAGAAGGGAGGATTGAGTTATTCTATTCTATTCTTGAATACAGCGTCAAGCAGCTGCTTTCCTATTTTGCTAATATATGATTTCTACTACTGCTATTTTTGTTCTGTTAGCAATATTTCATATTGAATTGCACATTGACGCTATTACTCTTTTGTTGTCGTTTTGCTTTCTTTGAGATCTCTTTTTGGGATATGCATCATGTATGCTATATGCTGTTTGTATGCTATGGAAATAGTATAGATCAATTTCGTTTGTGAACTTTGGGTGAATGTTTATTTATCAATTTTTTTTTGTAAACACACGCTATTGCCATGTATTGGGTCTCCCGTGCCTAGTCAAGCTTATAGCTTTTAGCTTGATCAGGAGACCTTTCCAGTTTCTGGAAAAATAAAATATGTATGTATGTATGTGTGTACGTATGTATGTATGTATGTATGTATGTATGTATGTATGTATGTATGTATGTATGTATGTATGTATGTATGTATGTATGTATGTATGTATGTATGTATGTATGTATGTATGTATGTATGTATGTATGTATGTATGTATGTATGTATGTATGTATGTATGTATGTATGTATGTATGTATGTATGTATGTATGTATGTATGTATGTATGTATGTATGTATGTATGTATGTATGTATGTATGTATGTATGTATGTATGTATGTATGTATGTATGTATGTATGTATGTATGTATGTATGTATGTATGTATGTATGTATGTATGTATGTATGTATGTATGTATGTATGTATGTATGTATGTATGTATGTATGTGTGTGCGTGTGTGTGTGTGTATGTATGTATGTGTGTGTGTGTATGTGTGTGTATGTGTATATGCGTGCGTGCGTGCGTGCGTGTGTGTGTGTGTGTGTGTGTGTGTAAAGGACAACACAAGACAGTACATGTGTGGTTGTTTGACCAGTGCTGACAAAAAAAAACGGAAAATGCGATAATATAAACAAGCTAATTAACCTGAGTGCGCAGAATATATTGTGCATGGCGTTCCGCTGCCGTGAGGCAGCTACTAGTACAGACTCGGAAACTCTAAATTCTTGGAAGTCTAGATTTAGAAACTGTAAACCGGAAAGTATTCTTGCGATGTTCGCGAAGCCAGCACATTTACTACCCACAAAGAATACAATCAACGAACTTCACAGGGAGATTCTCCGAACGCCAACATCGTTGAAGCCGTTGTCATAACGATTTGATAAGAAATTTAAGCCAACAAATCAACAGATAAGCAACGAAATTTTCAGAGAGATAAGCAACGAATTTTCAGAGAGCAATGAACAACTCTGTAGAGAGCAGTGAACAATTCATGAAATGAACGGCTGAGCAAATCAGGACACAGACAAGAAAGAGACACCACATGCGCACACACACGCTATTGTGCGCATGTGGTGTCTCTTGTCTGTGTCCTGATTTGCGCAGCCGTTCATTTAATCATGCACAACTCGCCCCTCAGGCCGTTATTCTGCAGTGAACAATTTATTTTTCATTTTCATTTTTTTAATCTTAGTGACTGGCTTAAATTGTCGGTTCTAATCTTGCTGAAGAGAAGTTTTCAGGCTTGCAAAATCATTTCAGACGTTTTGAGAACAATGCAGTCGCTTGCAGTCATTATTTGAGCCATTCAGCATGCAATCTTTTTTCAGTAATATGTCTGTGATCTCGTATCTGCATCACGCGAAGCACCGGCTCGTCATGGAGCCGATTTTTCGGTTTGGTATTTTTTTCCTTGTTCTTAAGTAGTCGTACTTCATATTCAAAAAAAAAAATATTTGTTCCAGTGTAGAGGGGACTAAAACCCGGGCCACGCGGACAAATTTAATGATGCTGCCTTATGTTTTAATGGCATTCCCCTTAAAAAATGGTCTATAGACAGTATATAGACTTCTTATAGACTATTTCCTTCCTATAGACATTTCTTTTTGTCTGTTCATAGTCTATAGATTGTCTATTGACAAAAGTCTACTAAAATTGTACGGCCATAAATGTATAAATTGTCTATAGAATGTCTAGAGCATTTGTTTTGCCTATAGACTGTTCTCTAGGATTCGTCTATAAACTTTATAGGCAGAAGTCTAAGGACAGTCTATAGACTGTCCAAACAAATTTTCTTAAGGGTCGCGCGGTGTCACATGTGCCAAATTTAATGACATAGCCTTACTACCATTGAAAACTTATAGAGTTCATCACAGCCCATTCGCCCGAGAAATATGTACTCTCGTCTCAATATCACACGCAGAGAGAAAGAGAGAGAGAGAAACTTTATTGGCGCCAAAAATTGGTCGATTCAGCGGGACCCGGGTGTCTTCATGTTGAAGTTCCGAGTCTTCCAGGGGTGGTGCCCTTATTCCAGGGCCCCACTGAGTCTTGCTACCTCATACGCATGCTGGACCAGTCCATGCTGGACCAGTAACACGCAGAAAAGTGTGCAACTTTTTGGTTATAACAAGCAGCAAATGAGTTATTCAAAAATTTTAGTTAGATGAGGCACCTATATACTGCATTTTCAATGCGAATGGTGCCATTTTTGCCGGCACTTCTGACAGATACACTCTGCTTGTGTGCGCTGACGCATGATTTTATGGCTACTTTTTCGATTTGTCAAAAAAGAGATGCGGCATTTTCTGCAAAATAGTTTATACATTACATTTGGACAACTTTGCCGAGATTTAGGGCTCAATGCCATCGTTTATATTCAAGTAAAAATTGTTGACTGCCTTGTAGAGGTTACCGTCTTTATGACGTATACGTATAACGACATTAAATCTTAGTGCGTATCTAGAGCTCCAAAAATAATGGCATCAACAAACTTGAGCATTAAGCATTTACTAACATTTCTTATACGCGTGTGGCACGACTATAAGAAATGCAATGCGGTCATCAGTTCAAAATGTTCGAATTTTAGGAAGTTGACCTTTAAAGGGACGTTGAGGACAACCCCATCTATTTATTGTTCTGCGTAAAAATTGATTCTCTGGCTTTTTTCTGCCTGTGCTGACGTTTGCCCGGCTGCAAAATACGCATTTATCGCCGAGAAAAATGGATTTTAAGGTTCTCCCACTAGTCGATTTTAACTCATGGCGTCCTAAGCGAAAAAACACAGATTCCCAGCGTTTTGAAGTGAATGGCGGTTCAGCGTAGCCTCTGGTATCCGCGCCCAAAAATTGGTGTCGACGCACGCATTTTACTTATGAAACTGGCCGGTTGATGGCGACACCTGTATTTAGTTTTTTTTCTTTTCTAGCTTATAAAGGCTGTGTGAGCAAATAAGAATACCTGTCATAAAATTTGGAAGTGAATTCACCCAAAAGCGGCCTATCACACGTTTTTGGCAAAAACCGACGCAATAGAAGCAGAGTGTATTGACATAATACGAGACAGTAAATACGCATAACCCTTACCTACGCACTGCAAGTATAGGATAGTGTGGAAAAGTGCGCGCGGAAACAATGCCTCTGTGTTAGCAGTCACTCTGCGCTCGCAAGGTTCCAGCCGACTATGATGTATTCTGCGTACCCATGAGACAACTGCTCGGTTTGGGTGGCCTTTCCATGTCAGCGCTGCGAACATCTGTTATTTTGTTTGATGAGTCTCTCTGTCCCGCGAGTAACAAGCAAAAAAAGCAAAGGTTCAGTAAACACGTTGCAGACTTCGAAGATAATTTCTGAAATGAAGTCACTTCAACTCTGCAGAAGCTGCCCGTAATGGACAGGAACTTGTTGTACTATTATCCTACGTGATATTACATAATGCACATATAATTTTTCTTGAGCACAAAAAACATGTTAATACAGTTGGCGACTTGAGGACACCCACCTAACCACCTACCTTGGCGTGTCATTTGTTGATGGCTGCAATTCGCGCACGGATAAGCGTAGGTATTGATGAATGAATGGAAGATAAATGAATGAATTCAATTACGACAAAGCGAAGGGCAGTCGCGAAACCGTACATTGTCTTTATCTCGCAGTCTAGTGAGTGCACTGACATGGATCGCAAAGCAAAAAGAAAAAGGATTGATATACAGCGCGAAAACACTTTTGATTTGCGGTTTGGTTTGCAAGGGCTTGACGTCCCAAAACGACCCAGGATATGAAGGACGCCGTAGTGAAAGGCTCCGGAAATTTCGACCACCTGTGGTTCTATAATGTACACCGACATGGCACAGTACATGGGCCTCTGCCTTTCTCCTCCTCCGCGGCTGGGATCGAACCCGCGTCTTTCGGTCAGCAGCCGAGCACCATAACCACTGACCCATCTGGCGGCTTGCGAAAGCACTTTTGTCTCATCCCTGATTTTAATGTGTGGTGCACGTAACCGTTGTTTGATGTGCAATGAGAAATGTCCCGTTTCTGACATATCGTCTCGTTAAGACCGCAGAGAACAAAACACATTGGCGAAGTCAACTGTATCTGGTTCGCTTTATCAGGACGTGTATACGATCGCGCTGATCGCTCGGAGAGAAACAATGTGTCTACGAGCTGCTTTTATTCGTCTTCGCAATGCGAGGCATGTTAAGTGGAAGAAGCCTATTTTATCCTAAGCTGTCGTATTTTCGGGGTGAAAAACGGACGTTGCGCTCTATCCTGCCCATAAATTCCCACGGACGCGCAATACCTGCGCAGTGTTTTCTTTTTCGTATGCCTGCTTTGGCTATTGGTCCTCGAATGGCTTACCCTTATCTTTGTTGGGCCCTCCAGCCCAGTAGACAACTAAACTGGGAAACACTATCGTTTTTTTCGCGCCGGCATTATTCGGACGACACAATAACATGTTACGCGCCCCTTCTGTGTAGGAGGACAAACAATAGTAGATCAGTCATGTACTGCGCACATGCCAGATTTTCTTCAGACTCCCTGGCACTGCCCCCGCCGGCATGCCGTCACGAGACTTGCTCTGAACATTACATCTCCCTTCTTTTACACCCACACCCTCCTCTCTCACCTTCCTCAATATATGATTGATCTGCAAACGTAAAGGCCGTTACTGCTCCTTTCCTTTCCATAAAGCCATTTCTTTTTAATTCTTTGCCGATGGCTGCAAAGGAGGCTTACGTGACTTTCTTGGTATTTCTAGGAAGCGTTAGACACCACTCCTAGTGGGCTACAAAGCAACTGTGGCTGCGAGACTACGAAGCGTGCTCAGCCGGCTGGCTGACCTTTTGAAGTAAGTGCGCTATATACTTGCAGCTTACATAAGTGACGAAGGTTTGCAGAGTATGAATTGTGCGCTTCACTCTGGTTTACTTAATGTCAGGATTCTTACTTACGTTAATTTATGTTAATCTAATTTAAGAGGACCAGGGGCGAAAGGTTTCAATAAGAATTTCATGGCAAGCAATGAAATAATTGACGCCGATAGCAGTGATACTGTAAAGAAGGAATTCTGCTATCGATCATGGTATTACGGCCAGACCAATAGTCGGAATGTGCCGGATGAGCGATGGTTCAGGTAACTTCATTGCAGCCTACATTCGCACTTTCATATTTTTAATAACTGCTTCAACCAGTATATGAAAAGTAGCCGCGACTGTCTGTGTTCAGTGTCATATTAGGTCTTTTCCCTCGCGTTACTTTTCGGAATATTTGATTGGAACACTGTCCGTTCTTTTCCTTTTTTGCTAAGGGCTTATACTGGTGGTTTTTTACGCGGGGTGAGATCTCCGTGTGCGATGTCATTTCTTAGATACTTAAGTTAATTGCTCCGGTGTCGCTCCCTAGTTCCTCCATAGTTCTTGTACATTTAACATCATTTATTTCTAATAAACATCTCGCTGAAAATAAGAATGAAATCATGACCGAGTGGTCTAAGGGGTCAGTAAAGCACGCAGAGAGCCGCGCCGGCGTGATTTCGAACCTGTTTTTTTTTTATATATATACAAGCACCTCGGGCGGAAATTCGCTCCAGTTTCGGCATTAACTTCTCTTTGCCTCTGTTTCTAGGGTGGTGTTCGAATGATGTGAAGGCTTTGGAAAGATGGGCTAGTCGTTGGTTCATCGTATTATAAAAATACTATTGCTTCAGACGAGGACCACAAGTCCTGTCTTCACCTCTTTGGTCGTCCCGGTCTGAAGCGCTAGACTTCTTGTAATAGTTACAAATGAGGTCGCCGAGAAAGGGACTTAACGAAATTGGTGCTTAAAAAGCCCGTATACACTGTGACGTCAGTGCACGCTGGAAAGACTACAGGTGGTCCAAATTAACCTCAAGCGCTCCGCTACAGCTTCTCTCATAGGTCGTGTGCACCTTTGGAACGTTAAAATCCCTGCAGCATAGCATAGCATAGCATAGCATAGCATAGCATAGCATAGCATAGCATAGCATAGCATAGCATAGCATAGCATAGCATGGCATAGGAATATTATTTCAGGCCAAGCTATCTGCTCATCCCAGCGTGATTTTCACCCACGGAGAGCCATTCAATGCAGCATTGTTCACGATGCAGATGTGAATGCGCTTGAACATTAAAATGGCCAAAAGTGCGAAAAACTTATAGCCTGTCTGCGAAACTTAATGCAGGTGTTGAAAAATGAGGAAAGTGACTTTTTAAAGAGATACACTACAGTGCATGAGCGCACCAGCGTCAAGCACTTGAATCGCTTTCAACACTTTGTGACGTCTCGATATTATAGCAAGTTATCAATTTTACTTCCACGTGCATATAAGGAAGTTATTTTACGCATTCTAAGCAAACTAAAAGCTGTGCATATGTTACAATAGATATACTGCTCGTTTCCTTTTTCCTCAATGAATGTAGTGAATAGGGGGAGCGGGCCGCTGTTCATGCTCGGAGCATTCTTACATGCTCCTGCCTGCACAGCAAAAGTAAGATATTTTTTGCTCCCACTATGCATTCTGTAGCCCAATTTTTAGCAGGCTCGGAAGTTGTCTGAGTAGCCTCCGGTTACAACTGAAATGTAGACATTTTTTTCTTCGTCCTTCAAATTCCATAGAACAGCAACGCGCATGCTGCGGCAATTTATGTCGTCGGCTTTAAACGATTTCCGCCAATAAATAAATGACACAGTGATAGCATCACGGACGACCTTGTGCGACTCGAAGGTCATACTGAGGGAAATGCGGCCAGTTATGCGTGAATTCCGCAAACAGACGTTTAGACCATGCACAGCATACATCATTTATCTACACACAGGTGCACCTCTAAGTGCTTGCGAGAGCGGAAATGAGGCTACGTAAACACGGTAGGTGTGCGACCGCTATGCGCTGCAAAAATCTCCACATAGCGGCGGAGGCGGCATATCAAAAGCTACCACGAACGTCGCTGCGTTTGCTTAGAGGTTGGGGTGCCTCGATGGGCCAGCGCCGCTTTAAAGTGACATCGAGCTCGCCTATCGGCGGATATCTGCAGTTTTTGCAGTCCGTGAACTGGATTTTACAGAGTAGCGGCTCTGCTCTCAAATTGCGCACTTGGTTACGCAAGATCAACGTACAGATCGAGTGCCGTGTGCAGTATGGAGCGCGCACGCACGCACGCACGCACGCACAGAAAAACGACGAAATGTAAAAAATTTAAACGCTTAAATACGGTGATCACCATCATGCGGACTCTTCGTGAAATCGAGCGGGCGGGCTTTCCTTTGCTACCGCTATAGCTGCTATGCCAGGACATTGTCCTTTACAAATGGGCGAGGGAAATGGGGGGGGGGGGGTTAGCTCCCCTACCGAAACCACACTGGTCGTTTCTCCTACCACCACTCCTGTCGCCTCGTCTCCCATGCTCTCTTTCTAGCAGTCACCGTTTACTTTTTGCACACTTCTCCACTTACCTAGTTGGAGGCTGGCGGATGCGTGCATGCCATGTTTAGTTTTTCCTCGTTGCAGACTGGGTTTCAGAATCCCTTTTTGTTGAGTTCGTACAGTTGGTTTCGGACGGAGGCGATGCGCAAGAACGGCAGTGTACGCAGATTTCGAAGCACGCAATTCATACGAAAATTTTCTGAAATATACGGCGTTCCCCACGACCCATATATGTAGCGTCGGAAAGTTGACTGGCGGTGACTTTCTCCGATGAGCAAATGTAATCAACACTCCCGAGAAACAGGAAGTTCTAACCTAGCATACTACAAACAACCTATCCTAACCAAGCAAAACCTAGTTAAGCGCAACCTCACTTAACCCATAGGCGCTGCCCTCCCTACTGAAAAATGTATATAGGTTTGAACGGGTCAGCAAATAGGATTATGGCACATTTGGTTTGGCTTTATAAGATGGACGTCCCAAAGTGGCTCAGTCTATGAGGGACGCCGTAGTGGTGGGCTCCGGATAATTTCGACCACCTAGGGTCCTTAACGCGCAGTAACAATGCACAGTACACGGAATTTTCACATTTTTCCTCCATCGAACTGCTACCGTAGTGGGCGGGTTCGAACCCACGACTTGCATGCACTGTGTGACGTAACTGCTCGGTAATTAACCACGGGTAATGGTAGTTATACGGAGCCCTACACTAAGGAGTCACTCAAAGGGTGAATCGCTTTGGAAGCTTCATCCTATAATGTTAAACGAAATGTGTCATAATCCTATTTGTCTCCTATTCAAACCTGTACACATTTTTCAATAGGGTTGCACCGAAAGCATTAGCTTACATGAGGTGAATTAAAAAATGTCCGCCTTCAACGCTCTACAGCAGTTTCAGCACACACGAAACCGTAGACGTACTACTGACTGCGGCCTGTTTGACGGCTCTTCCGTCACTCATAAAAGCAAAGAAACAGCTTGCGCCAGACTGTGCATAGCCCACACGTGGTAACGCGACCAATTCCTCGTTGAAATCGAGGTTTAACGCGGTTAGTAACCCTATGCGTCGTTATGGGCGCTTTAAGAATGCGTCGTCCTTGCCTCTCGGCGGGGTCGAACGCATCGGAAGCAGTGTTCTACCTTGTTAAACGTAACAAAGCGCTCTCACTAAGGAACAGCGTAAGGCACAGCTGTGTGCGGGGCTCGCGCCGACCGGACCATCGCTGTACAGTTTGATGACCACGAAGCTGACCCGAAGCTCTGCGGTGTATAACGAGAAATCATACAGCGATGCTCACGTATGCCACAGAGGTACGACACCATCTAACCAGATGTATCATTGCAATTCACGCTTGGCCCGTGAAAAGCGTAATTTTTATTTTAGCGTGGTTAAAAGCGTGTGCTTATTTCGACCCTTGCCTTTTCCCTGCACGCCGGAGTCAATCGATTTCGCTACGACTTGATCAGCTTAATATTATAGCGAAAGCTTTGATCTCAGTGCCCACAAACCGGCAGTAAATTATTCTCGAGTCAATATATGAAAGAGGAAGCCGTCTACGATTTATTTTAAACAGAAACTAGCGCGCACAAATTTCAAATGAATCCATGCCAGCTAGCCCCGACAGCCTTTCTTGTACAGTCCCCGACTGTCAGATTAGCTTTAGAACAGCATGAAATGAGGTTTGTGCAGATGGTTATGATTTAGTTTTCTTAGAGCGAGAAGCAACAAAATATCAATGTAGACAGTCATGTTACAACTCAAAACGCATGTAATCTGTCTAATCGGAGACATTTCGTATTTCACAGAAGTGATGAGAAACCCTGGAGGGCCTTGTGATTCATTGGCATTGAACTGATAACAGCGAGGGAAAGGACGAACACAGAGCTATTGCTGTACCTAGACCACAATGCTTGTCATCTTTGACTCTTCTCAGATCTGACAGCCCCAAAATTGTTCCTGACAATCTTTTCATTCCCGCCGTGCTTTGTGGCCGAGCGACCTTATCGCCAGCTCCGCGACTTGACTCAAATGTGATTCCAAACATTCTTAACCCTGCACGAGGGCTCTCGCCCGATCAAATCTCTTCGCCTCTTTGCACGGTCCAGATAAAACTTCACTTGTCCAGATAACGACTGCTCAGGTCAGCTGGCGAGAAGAACATCAAGTTCGGCGTCGTCGTTCTTCACCTATTCTTCATTAAGCCGACTCGGATGTAAACCGCTCCTTTCAGCCGCGGTCTTCACTCGCTTCGAGAAGAAAGATGTGGGCATACAGTGTGCCGCCTCGCCTTTCTGCGACGCGTCAGCGAACCGCGATTGACGCGTGGCCTTGAACGTCACGGACAAGGACGCACCACACACGCTTCGACAGTGGTGCGTTTCTCGAAGCCGATCGCTGTTCCGTCAGGAGTTCACGTCACGGGAAGTGACTGCGTCACCGCGCCAGACATTGGCCCCATGTCTGGTCCCCATTTTTTTTTCTTTCCAGGCGTACTTTTTCCCGCGGCCTCCTATTCGCGCACGGCTTCCCGTATTTCGCAATCGTCGATAGCCGAGAATCGAGTTCAAACGTTAGGTCGAACTAGCGAAGTCACTGCCTCATTTTCGACGATTTTCTATGCGTTTGATGACATCTAGTGAATTACACGTGCGGACGTAAGCGCCCCGAAATATTAATACATACGACCACGAGATCTGAGGAAAAGAAGCAGGCTGTGCGTGTATATTGAGATTTTCCTCAAGCGTGGTTATACCCTTGGATGCAGGCAAAAAAAAAAAAAAATCGTGTAATGTAAATACTAGAGCTTTCCTTAGCGATTTCTACCAGTCCTCAACTCTACGCGTCTTCCTGCCTTCAAAATGTGGCGGCGTCATTTCTGGCGCATTTATTCAAGCCCATACGTAACAGAGTACTTACATACCTGAATTACGAATAAACCCATCATGTTGGAAGACTGTTAAGAGCGCCCATTGTCCCACAAAATAGTAGAAGTGGTAACCTTATCGCTGCACGGAAGACACCTATTAAGTTCCAATCTCACTTGCGCTGCAGTAATGGCACTTAGCGTTTCGGCTAGGTTTTTGCTAAACGTTGGTTACAACCGCTGAGCATCGTATTGCACGCGGGGTCTGTCGGTCTAGCAATCCGTCATGGTGGTGACATCTATTTGCGCAACGGCTACTCCGCGAACTCCCTCCTTGACTTCCCTTTATTAAACGACCCTCGCGGTACACGAGACACAACCCTGTATTGCAATCACGGCCGCGTTTCGAAAGACGACAGAGCCACATAGAGCGCGCGTGCACCCGAAGCTCGGCATGTGTGGACGAACAGTGGAAAGGGGAAAACCCGCCCGCGCTCGGACGACAACGCGCTGTCCCCCTGTAAGGAGGCAGGAACTGTATCTATCTCGCCGATTGCTTCGTTCTCGCCGTTGCTCCTAACGCACCTGGGGCTGAGGAAGAGAAGAGAGAAAGAGAGAGAGAAAAGAAGCCTCTTTTTTAACGCCGCTCTTCGCACTTTGCAGCGCAGTGCGCGGTGACGACGACCCGGCTGTGGACGGAAGGAAAAGAGTGTCCGGTGCGTGCTGTCCCGCTAACAGCGTCCAGTGGTGATCGCGCTGGTTGGTGGTGCCTTGTGTGTTGCGGTTTCACCATGGCCGTGCGGTACTTCGATGCGGCCGACTACTGCGTGCTGGTGGCCGTGCTCGGAGTGTCGTCGTTCATCGGCGTCTACTTCGCCTGGAAGGATCGGCGAAGCACCAACAACAAGGAGTTTCTCGTGGGAAACAGGCAGCTTCAGGTGAGCAGATCAAACCACGAGGAGGAGTTTTTTTCTTTTTTTTCGCTAACCCAGAAGAGGCGAAGAGAGGAATATATATATATATATATATATATATATATATATATATATATATATATATATATATATATATATATATATATATATATATATATATATATATATATATATATATATATATATATATATATATATATATATATATATATATAGCCGCCGCGGTGGCTGAGTGTTAACGGCGCTCGGCTGCTGGCCCGAAAGACGTGGGTTCGATCCCGGCCGTGGCGGTGGAATTTCGATGGAGGCGAAATTCTAGAGGCCCGTGTACTGTGCGATGTCAGTGCACGTTAAAGAACCCCAGGTGGTCGAAGTTTCCGGATCCCTTCACTACAGCGTCTCTCATAGCGTGAGTCGCTTTGGGACGTTAAACCCCCATATACCATAAAACATAATATGTCATACCCAGCAATTCTGGACAAAAGCATTTTTGAGCGGGAAACCGTTTAATAACGCATTTTTTTTTCATATATTGTAGGATTTCACTATAACAATCAACATATCCGCAGATCACCCGACGGCAGTCTTGTATTTTTTTCTATTCACGTTTCTGCTATCGTACAAGGTGTTCCCCATTGGTTTTATATGGAAGTCTTAACTGTTCGATTCGATCGCTGGAAACACTTTACAAAAAAAATTTTGCTACATATCAGACTAATTGTCCATTACCTTCAATATTTCTATATAAGATTGTCTTACAATTTTCTAATTTTCAAAAAATTTGCCCAGTCGCTGCCGCGGTCGCTCAGTGGTTAGGGCGCTCGGCTACTGATGCGGAGTTCCCGGGTTCGAACCCGACCCCGGCGGCTGCGTTTTTATGGAGGAAAAACGCTAAGGCGCCCGTGTGCTGTGCGATGTCAGTGCACGTTAAAGATCCCCAGGTGGTCGAAATTATTCCGGAGCCCTCCACTACGGCACCTCTCTCTTCCTTTCTTCTTTCACTCCCTCCTTTACCCTTCCCTTACGGTGCGGTTCAGGTGTCCAACGACATATGAGACAGATACTGCGCCATTTCCTTTCCCTCCAAAACCAATTATAAACCAATTATACACTTTATTCTGCACTTTATCAGTTCGTACAGTGTTCACGGCCTCCCTCTGCGCTGGTTCACGCGATTCTCGTGTGCACGAACAAAACTACAGTCAGATACAACTCAAGAACGAATCTGTAGATGCCTCTCAAAAGAGGCCCTCCTGCAAATGGCGTCGACCGATTTTCATGACGCCGTGGTTTATCCGACTAAGCCGCGGTTATTCACCATTTATCTGCCACCTCCTGAGATTTCACGCTGACAGGTCCATGGGGATCGGTCGAGGAGGAGATTCGGCGGACGCCATTGGCTGGAGGGGCTCCTTTGAGGTGCATTTCACACGTCAATCTTGAGTTGTATCCGCCAGTTTCCGCCGCCACCATTGGGTGCAGAAAGCGCGGCGAAAGCCTGATTTTTTACCTAATCAGCTTATCGCCAACCAAACGTTATCGAAATTTCTCACGACAACGGGAGCAGTGGGGCATGAAAAGGTAGTGCCCTGCGTGTGGAAAATACATTTCTTTTGCGTGCATTATCTACTCTCAAAGCATCGGCAAAGGTCGTATCGAAAGTTATCGAAATTTCCAAGCAACTTCAGCGGATAAATCACTATAAAGTGAAGAAGAAAACCGCTATAAGGCCATGTCAAAGACGCCAGGTCGATCAAACTTCAGCGGAACGCTATCGGTCCTTTTCAATGAACAGTTAAGGGAACTGATCTGTACTGTTATCTCCGTCTGTGGGAACAAATCTCCTTCCCTCATGGCCCTAGCTCCCACCCTCAGCTATTATATTATTTATGATCAGTACGAAATAAGCTCATAAACGTGTCAAATTCCGGGAATAGATAGCAGTAGGCCACAGAATACAAGGCAGCACAGAAACTTTACGTATATCGACCTCGCGGTTACACGTACATCGCAAGACATACTTTTTGGCGTAATAAAATTCGCAAAATTGCCGAAAGCATTTACGCTCACTTTACTAATTTTCTCAGTCAGGTCAGTGTGTTTCTGAGCTGTGAAAGCTTTTTCACTGGAGTCGTACATCGGGTTCTAACTTATAATGAAAGCAAGTTTCATGCGTACTGAGAATAACCCTTGCTGAGAAAGTCGTTACAATTTTCCAGAAAACAGCTGGGTGACATCTACAGAGAATGTCGCTGAAATGACCGCGGGATCTAATAATGTAACATTACAGTATTAACCCAAGAAGACAAAGGATAATGCCGCAGCTTTAGACAGTGCATTTTTAATTAGACGACAAGTGCACTTTCGTGCAGAAAATGTTAAAGGTGTAGGTTCTTGTTGGCACAAGAGTAATGACTTGATCATCGCCTCGAACGGAAGCAAGAACTGCAAATTCTGATTGGTATACATCTGCTGGCGCACGTATATAAGAGGAGAATTTATTTCAGGGCACCGTGTTCCATATGACCAAGGTGCTTATCACGAGTGCTACAGCGGATAAACGCTGCGCCCCTGACACATAACTACCACTACATTGTTAAGATTGCATTACCTTTTTTTTAAAGACGAAAGCCTTTAATGGCTCATACTCTCGGTCGAGATTCGTCCGTTACATTGCCAACCAGAAGTCACGGCAACGGAAGTGACATCATACCGCCCATCCGTCCGTTACGCTCTTTAACTCGATAAGAGAAAAAATCTTTGTGCACAAGTGGATTCGAACCACCATTCTTCCGTTCTGCAGCCGAGCGTGCTAACGACTACGCTACTTCCTGCCAACGCATATGTAGTTCTCCTTGTCTAGGACGCTGGAGAGTGTTTGCGGGAAGGCGTCTAACCAGACGGATGCCTCCCAAACGCCCTACAGTGTCTCCAGAATTTTATGATTCACAAACAACTGTGTACTTAATCAACATCTTAACCACAAATCAGTTACACAAGCAGCAACACCGCGCTAAAGGCTTTCGCCTCACAGCACTTTAGGTCAGCAAAGTGCCCCCTCCCCTGATATGTTTTTTTCACATGCTATGACAAAGGAATAATTACGGCTGGCTTATCCTCTGGAGTGCAGACCGGTACGAAAGCTGCACAGGTTACTGAATAATAGTTGTATATTTTAGCTGCTTTATTTTGCAGCAGTCTTTCAAACAAATCCTCGCCCACAATGGAAATGAGATTTTATTTGCTATTTTCTGCCTCCAGGTTTGAAGAAGCCACACGCTTAAATGTTGAAATGAGAGATAAGACCAGATTTTGAGATGAGCGCAAGCACAAGCTACAAGAATTGAGGCACGTGTATCCACACATCAGTCTACCCATGCCTTAAAAATATGGAGTTATCAATGTTAACACATGTGCTAACTCGTGTGCTGTAGTTAGCGCGTATTTGAGGGGTATCACCTATCCACGCGAATTCACTGCTGAAAAAGAAAAGAAAAGCTTACAGCGTTAAACATGCGCTGAGCGTAGAACATGAACTTGTAAAACCGTTTACTTTTTTGCCCCTGTCGTCGTCCTGCACTGTTGTACGTGAAAGAATACGTGCTCCACGTACGCGTTCTATATTTCCGGTCACAAGGAAGAAAGATAATCGGGTAAAACTTAACTTGTTTAATTGGCCGAATGGTAAAAGAAAACTTTACAGCAGAGGTTGGAAACACGGCCTTTCCGTGCAGCGTCCCGCACAACCACTGTCCCGATGCCGGGACGGAGTCCTCCTTTTTCTCCTGCGGCGACAGGCAAACGAGCCGCCCGATGACCCCGCAGACCGCCGCCCGGTTCCGGGCCGTTCAGAGAAGGCCGTGGGATCCCCATCCGGGCGCCCGCCGCCTGGTCCGCCCGCCCGCCCGCCCGCCCCCCCCCCCCCCCCCCCCCCCCCCCCCCCCCCCCCCCCCCCCCCACACACACACACACACACACACACACACACACACACACACACACACACACACACACACACACACACACACACACACACACACACACACACACACACACACACACACACACACACACACACACACACACACACACACACACACACACACACACACACACACACACACACACACACACACACACACACACACACACACACACACACACACACACACACACACACACACACACACACACACACACACACACACACACACACACACACACACACACACACACACACACACACACACACACACACACACACACACACACACACACACACACACACACACACACACACACACACACACACACACACACACACACACACACACACACACACACACACACACACACACACACACACACACACACACACACACACACACACACACACACACACACACACACACACACACACACACACACACACACACACACACACACACACACACACACACACACACACACACACACACACACACACACACACACACACACACACAGCACTCCCGCCGTCCTGGGTTCGTTGGCCGATAACATCGCGCACCGCACGGCGCCGTCTCAACTCTTTTGTCTCCGACATGCACACCGGGTTAAATAATAAATAAAAGACAGAAGCTCTGGATATTTCCCCCACGCCTGCAACGTACAATGGCGAAGGAATTGAACAGTGCGGAGACTTACTCTAATTGAATAGTTAACATATGTCAGAAGAGTGGGCGCAGGTTCGTTACCTTGCCGAATAGATGCTGGGAACGTGGTTTCCTTGGGCAATTGAGGGCTTTCCCCGTTACGATTCCACAGAAAGAGGGAAAAGACAAAAGAACCGTAGCATTTTACTGTCTTCGACCATACAATCAGAGAAAAAACGACCATGAAACTCCGACAAAAGTCTTGTGAGAGAACTGGCGTTTCAGTGCAGACACGGCACTTTATTCATTCAAGGTTGACTGCGCGGGAACAGATCTCAGGCGGATCTCTGCCTAAATGTTCGCGTTTCGTAATAATACATGGGATAATTATTAGTCGTTTCTGCAAGGACTCTCTTTTTCTCTTGTTTTATCTGCTCATGACTCTTAAATTACCTGTAACTAAGCCTGCCCATCAACCGCACGTGCCATTCAACTACAAGAAAATAAAAAAAACGTATACACGTTCGACTAAAGGTGCAGGCTTTGTTCGCTTGTTTTGTTTTATAGTATGGCTGAACTTTATTAAATACAATGAAAAAAATAAAGGTACCCGGCCCGTGCCAATTCATTTTAACGGGCTTCAACCGAATAAAAAACCAAAGCAAAGGGATAGTCGAAAGGACATTTTTCGCATTGCAGACAACAAAAACGAATAGAAGAAAGAAAACTGACAAGGTTTTCTTGCTGAGCTGACTTGAAGTCGCTGTAATTAATCCCACATAATCGTAACGCCATCTGAGGCTTTTGTTCTGCGTCAAGTTATAGCAGAGATTCATGTACTGTTTAACGCACACTTGCGTACGCATATTAACTATGCGTCGGAAATGACCACTCAGAATTTATGCCCGCGAGTGATATCATTTTATTCTATTCTTGGAGCTTTCGGGGCCATATATGCCACGGGTTTACATTGTTCAAGGAGTAGCTGGTTGTCGTCCGCATAAACTGTATCAAAACTGCCTTTAACAGCTGCAATAACCGGCCGCGAATAAAGAAGCTTGGTAACAAATGAGGGAGCTCTATTTTAGTTCAGATTTATATTATACAAGATTTCACTGAAGCTTTTGTTCCTGAGATAGCGTTCCCGTGGTACACAGCAGAAAATGCATTGTAGTGCTCGATAAAAACAAAAGCCTGCATTGTTTCCCTGAGCTGTCTCTGTCTCTGTCAGTTTACTGATAGCGTACTCGCACATCGTTTTTGTCCCAGTACTGCCGTACTGCCGTACAACGCATTCAGAAATTATCATGCCCAGTAGTACGCCTGGTTTCCTTTCTTATCAAAAGTGTAACGCTGCTTGCATGTGCCCGATCTTTCCGGTACTCAGCAGAAACGCTCATAGGTGTGATGTTTTCGCCCGGATCTCGCCTAAACAATGTCGATGCTCAGCTGTCAGATACGAGTAGAAATGTGCACTATCATCGAGTCCCACTATCTCGCTCAATGTGGTTCGCCACTGGCTGTCAGGTAATAAAGCGAAGAAAACCAGGTAGCCGTGTACCAGCCTGATAACATACTTGGAACTGAACCATCGACATACCAGTTTTGAGAAGACACGCTACAGGCTAAGCTACTAGCTGAAATCACTTTTCTTTTCGCCCGCATCGCTGGTGTCAAGGCAATACACATGCTAGTCTAAACAGTTTTTTATTATTTTTTTTTCTTTTTTTCCCCACCTCTTCCACGCTGCTCTCCTTCAGTCTTTATCTCCCAAATTCCCCTCCCTACGCAGAGTAGCATGCCAGCGATATTGAAACGCCGGCTAAATTCTCTGTTTCTTCATTAAAGAGTCTCTCTCTCTCTCTCTAAACAGTTCCACTTCAAACATGTCAACGACAGTGGCCAATACACTGCTTTGGTTTGTGTTTTTCTCGAGCTATAAACCCTCCAGATTATCGGAGTGTCTGCCGCAAAGGGTGTTGGATTGTGAAAATGGCAGAAAATTCTCTGGCATCAAGCTAAAAATCAGACAAAGGTGATTAACCGTCCCGCACTCTCGGCGTTAGTAAGTCCAAGGATCTGGCTTGGCGGTCTTCACTCTGCCTTTTCTGTGCTGAACCAGAATCGATAGGTAATTTTCTGCTATTTCGTCAACCCTTCTCCTCACTGAGAAAAACGTTTCTCTAAACTCTAAAACAGCGCGACGATTTAAGGCGTTCTTTCCCTTGAATTCTCTGAATGTGGCTGAGTTCAAAGAGGATCTGCACCTTATTTCAACGTTTTACGCGCCTTGGAGTCGCATTTTTTATTATATTCTCTTTATTTAACACTATTTTGTCTCCGTCAGACTCTCTGTCAATCTCCAGAGGTAAATATAAGCGACATCTCTTCAGAAGCTAACAACATCAGCGAGAGTTAAAAGCTGTTCAAGAAATCCTGACCGCACGCTTACATTTGCCTCAAAGTGCAGAGTTGGCACTACGCTCTTTTTTATTCTGTGTCGGCCGGCGTATTTGATACCTTCCCTTTTGTTTTTTCTGTCATTAATCTGGCATTTATCCAAACCCGCTTCTTTTGAAGTGCTCATTTCTGGCCACTGCTGGAACGTTCTTAGTTTAAAGGCTTGCACGCAAGTAATATTCCGACAGGGAGGCGAGCAGCTTGCGATGAAGACATTCCGTCACAAAGGAGGCAGCGCAGAAAGCGCGGTAGAACACGTACGCACGTATAACACGGTGGAGGCTCTCGACTGAGGGATGGCTTCTCTGTACTCCGACATTCTGCACCGGAGAGAAGCCGCGCTTCGGGTTACAGGAAGCGAAAACACGTGCACGTCTCATCCGACAAAACTGAAGAGTAAGCACCATGTGGCGTGTTTATTGCAAGTGGATTCACTGAATTCATCGCATTTCTGCAGCAGTGTGTGGAGCACGAGTTCTCGTCCTTGCCACACATTCCAAGCGAGAAATGAGTAAATACAGTGTAAACGCGCTACTTAGTCCTCGCGTAGATTACTCCGTGAGGGCACTACCTGTTGTTGACATTCTGTTTGCAGTTATTTTCTAATGGGAGTAACGGGTGCTCTTTCAGGGACTAATAATCGTGGCGACCCATTTGATTCCAAAAATACGGGCCTCTGTAATATTTTGTCTTTTTTTTTACTTCGAGTACAGCTTCGTCGAAATGTCTATTTCATACGGTTGTGCGTTAATGTTCGTTGCTTGCTCGTCGGCTGGTTCCGGCCTGCCTCAAAGCGACGGCCTCCGCAGCTTGTCCTTCCGCAGTGCCCTTTCCTCTGGACTCCACAGTGTACGGCCAAGATGTAGCCTTTCGAATGTGACCTTTATGTGTCCGCCTGCATTCCAGGTCTCTGAACTGCCATGACTAATTCTTGAACGCCGCTTTTCTGGTGTGGAAGAGTTCGTACTTTCTTTAACATTGCGGAAATCATTCGGCACAGGTCATCGTTCGTCAACATTTCGTTACGGAAACACTTCTCAATGGTAACCTTTGTAATGTAACCTCTCCGCACTGTAACATCGTTCAGGAGTCTTTCCTTTCTGCCTTCATTCGGTAAAAACTAAGATTCAGTAAACTTTTCTTTCGGAAGCATTACTGAATGGTGATCTTCGTAATGTAATCTTCTGTCAGTAAACTTTTCATTCGGGCAGATTATTGAACAAAGATACTGTTACGGAAGGAAGATTACGAATTAGAAAGCGCACGGAGAAGTACGAATTCAGAAGGCTACTAATAAGAGTACACCTTATCAGATAATGGCAGCAATAAACGCTAAAATCTTGTCCAAATGCATAAAAGAGGTTTGGGGGCAACTTTAGAAACAACACAGTTTCTTACCGCTCTGCGATAAATAGGTACAATATTATACCGAGGGTAAGACGTGTCTTGGCCCCAACATTTCTCATAAACTGGCAAGCTACCCAACTCATGCGTCTTACTCGATGGTGTAGAACGATTGTTACGTCGGACTACAAGAAGCCAGAAAGATTCATCACAAATATAAGCACATTTATTTATTTATTTATTTATTTATTTAAATACCCTAAAGGCCCAAGTGGGCATTACATAGGGGGGGAGGGCATGAAAACAACACAATACAGATTATTGGCACACAGTAGTTAACAAATACAAAGAATAACTATATATACAAATTGCAAGTACACATAACATAACATACATAACACCTGTAACGCGCATGAAGATGTGTATGCCCGCTCAAAGGTGCTATAAAGTCACAACATCAAAGAGTGACCATTCACGACAAGATTACATGACCCGTCACACAGCATTTAGACCTGCTCCCTTTCAAAGAGCCATTTCCCCTTTCTGTTTCTCTATATTCAGGCTGCTAGATGCCTCTCTGTGAGGATAAAAATTCAAAGAGCACCAATATTAATTTACAACCAACCAACCTACTATAGGCGGATACAAATGAAGAATGCAGCGGTTTTTCCCCGTCAAAGCACCCTCTTCCAGCCAATGGCGTCGGCTGATTCTCATGACCCTGCTAGTGTGACAAAGCAAGGAGTGGTACATAAAAAGGGGACAATCCCTTCCCTCTATGGTCGGGGATAGACCCCTTTCTCCATTGTGGCACCGCTCCCTGCTTTGTAACGCTAGCAGGGTCATAGGAGTCGGCTGACGCCATTGGCTGGAAGGAAGTCTTTTGACGGAGAACAGCCGCTGCGTTCTTTAGTTGCATCCGACTGTAGCCCCCATTGCTGCCTTGCCTGCACTAATATTAAGCTGTCTACGCAACCGCCCGCTAATGTGGAGCGCAAAAAAGTGGATGAACAACCTATTTCCAACCAATTTCATTTTTTTGCGCACTGCTTCAAGGCGCCTAGCGTCCTCATTCCTTCGGCGCCGATTGAGGCCAATTTACGCGACGCACTCGGAGTTTAGCGGGGGCAAAACGAAACAAGTGGAAGGCTTCCAGCTTCCGTGGTGGGTTTCGCCGCTGTCAGGATGGCTACCTCTGTACGCGTCGTAAACGAGTGGTGGCTACGTTTAAACTGTTGGGCTACCCGCGACCACTCAACTTGCATGCATGACCATATGTAGAACAGAACTCACCCCGCGGGTATTGCTGGCGTTGGCCTCGCGGTAACGAAAGTACCAAGCGTCTTTTTTACCTGTACTCACAGAGAAAAGGGAGGACAGTGTGTTTTTTTCAACGCAAGATTTCTGGCCTCGCTAACGGGGCAGAGTTAGGAGGCCGGTCGCTGCAACTTGCGATCCCTTTCATATTTACCTATTCTTCAGTAACAGCCAGCAAAAGCGGCAAACGCGATGAAGGCCCAGTTAAGCTAGGCAGAGATTAATTTTCTATGCGGACAACCTCTGCAGTCAGCATTCGGCGCGTTTTGGTCCACTGCGATACAGTATTCAAATCAATGCAGCGGCGCGATGTCTTTCAACACCGCATGTATGAGGTGACGCGTATGCTAAACGCAAAGCTACTTTACGCATAATTGAAAACAAATGAAGATAAAAGAAGAACGACACTAGCTTTTATAGGATTATCGAGTTCAGTCACACGTACGGCGAGGTCGAATTTAAATTACCGGGCATGGAACCCGGCGCAAACTGGTGGGCGTTAATTTAACTACTGCATAATTACTCACAATTTATACGGATTAATGCAGTAAGCTGCAGTAACTTTCCGTAGATGTGTGCATGCTTAAAAATTGCGTGTTTTTTCATTGCTTTCTTTCTCGAATCTGAAACTTAAGGCAAATGTACTTTGCGCCCTTTGCCGTAGGCTGGCCGTGCCAAGTGGCATATGCGCACCTAGAGGAGAGATAAGCCATAATATCATAATTAAGGCATCCCGGCCGCGGCGGTCGAATTTCGATGGAGGCGAAATTCTAGAGGCCCGTGTGCTGTGCGATGTCGGTGCACGTAACAGAACCCCAGGTGGTCAAAATTTCCGGAGCCCTTCACTACGGCGTCCCTCATAGCCTGAGTCGCTTTGGGACGTTAAATCCCCCATAAACCATAAAACCTACAAATGAACCAAGGTGATATGCGTAAAATGGTCATGCTGTAATTACGCAGTGTGGCATTCAAACTATGAAATTAAACCAGGAACAAATAAAAGTAACCCCCTTATTTCGCTGTATTCGAGACGTTCCCTTTCTCTACATGGGATAGAAGAACGGGCATTGGTAACAATTTCACTTTTTGCAAGGACCAAGGACGATTATCGAAAATTTCGAAAGTTTCTGGCGGATGCCAATAAGTAAGTCCAAACTGTTAAAAAGTTTACAGCTCAAAATCATGCAAAATAGTGCGCTTTATACATATTTAAGGGCACTCATTTACACGAAAGCATCTACCGGCAGTATATGAGTCTTTGCCAGTGAAATAACAGCTGCGATTTCTATATTGAGTGGCTGTGACGTGCTTGATGTCACGAGATTGGATCCCGGTAGAAGCGGCCGAATTTCTACGTACGTGAAATGCAAAAACGTTCTTGTGCTGTGCGACGTGAGTGCACGTAAAATAAAGAGCCCCGGTGGTTCGGAATTTATCAGGAGCCCTCCACTATGGCGTCTCTCATAACCCATGCGCAGCTTAGTGACGTTAGAATCCGCATGGCACTTACCATATACCTCACTGAAAGCAGCTGCATTAACTCGACTAAGCCGCTTTGCTGGAGCCCTGGAACAAAGATCATGGTTACTTCATCTAAGTATGGCACCATGAACGCGCGCCAGGCTTCAGCATCAAGGTTTCTTAGCTTAATTCTGAGAAGGTCGCGCACGTACTCAACGCCTCACTTGTGAGGTTTCGGGACAATTAATATCAAAAACATCATTTTAGGCGATGCCAAAGAAAAAATATGAATACAGAGACATATGCTTGAGCTCGATGGGCGTGAGAAAAGCAAAATTAATGCTAAATTTCAGAGTGGTATGTATCGCATGTTCCCTTTGCAAACGGCCTTAATCTATTTGTTGCCGCTCTCGTACAAATGTAGCGATGGCAGTTTGTCCGTGGAGAAAGAAAAAGTTTATTTCCCCAATACTCTAACAGGCGAAAAGCTGCAGTACGTACCCGTTACTTTTAACAGCACACCTCTCTGTACAGCGCAACAGGCGCTCGCGCACAATGTTGCTACTGAGAGTTCTTTTGGGTGCACAAAAGAAATGCTTGGAAAGAATAGTTTTTTGCCCCTGTTTGGCAATACAGGTGTGCCTCAAAAACGTTGGGAGTTGATTTTTACTTTTTCATTCAAGTGTTAAACTCACTTACCTTCAAAAATAACATCATTCTGTTAGTGTTGTAACCCGATCTAGAGCTTAGCGTGCATATTTAGAGAAAAAATATATATATACACATTCATTTATTCAACTAAGCAGCGATTAGCGAGACCTTCGAGGCCTCGTTTGATAAGTTTAAAAGCGAAAGCAACGTGAGAACTGCATTACCGCCGAGTTTAAAGTCAGCGCTTAGCGCACAACTTTTATCCGCGTCGCGAACTAGCCGAACGCGAGACTGAAATTCCGAGGGACGCTACAAAGCAAAACGCAACAACACATCCTGTGCTTATAAGCAGCACTCCACGAGTCGAATAAACTGTATCCTGACCCAGGAGGTGTTCGGTTTAACGCTAGACTAATCATAAACATTCGCCACCAATTTGGTCAACAAGCTGTCACTGAAATTACTGAGCATGTCAGCACGCCTAGTGGCCTTCAACACGCATTTGGGCTTCAGCGTGGAGTGCAAACCTAAAGAGGTGATACAAGATCACTGAACCTTCGTCAACCTGTGAACACCACCCTCGCATGCAAAGTCGTGACGAAGGCACAGCGACAGCTCTTAGAAGCCCACATTGTCCAACGTAAGTGCACCTTGAAGCGCCTGCAACAGGAAACTTTCTTTTCGACACGGCAGCTAGAATTCTATACGCCGATTGTCTTTCCTGAGATAGAAATCACTGCCAACCGAGAGAAGAGGCGAACAACATAAAAGCACCAAGTTTTCATAAAAAGGAAACTATGCAGTTTGCTAGACTAAAAAGGAAAGAAGTAAAAAGGAGCAACCTTTAAAGTTGGCTTGGTTTAAGGAGGTTTAATGTCTCAAAGCGACTCAGGCTGTGAGGGACGCCCTTTAAAGTTCAAAGCCCATCGTTGTGCATATCATGAGTGCTGCGAAGACATTGTTCTGATCCGGGGCTCAAAGTTCAATCGGAGGAAACCGTCGGATAAACGGTAGAATTGCGCCATGGAATGATCCGCTAGCCTTCTTGATAATAATAATTGGCTTTTTGGGGAAAGGAAATGGCGCAGTATCTGCAGTATATCGTTGGACACCTGAACCGCGCCGTAAGGGAAGGGATAAGGGAGGAGTGAAAGAGCCTTCTTGATAAAAAAGTCGGAATGAACCCAGTCGACGCGCTTAAATAAATGCAAAAGCCCCCTCGTCAGCAACTACTTCCAAAGCTGAGTGTAGCGTCCTCGAATAAATGTGAAAAAAAAACGAAGATATCGCCATCCTACCCGCAGACAAACGAAATGCGACTGCCGTTCCTGACAGCTCTGCGTACCACTAAAAAATGCGTGAGATGTTCGCGAATGCGACGAGCTACTGCGAACTGGCCAATGACTCGACTTCAAAAGTACAGTAAAAACTTTATAAACTTCTCTCTGACATATTCAAAGGCATTCCGCATTCCTAAACAACGCTGTGCTACAGGCGCCTTAGCACTAATGGATCGGCTCACGCGATATACGGCTTGCCGAAAATTCGCTAAAGTGGAATTCAGTTAAGATCAATCGCAGACTTTACAAGGTCGCCCTTTTCCGCTTGTTGGACTACCAGCAGAAAGTTGTTGCTACGTTGGTAGGAAAACGGCGACGCACGTTAAGAATTCGAAAGGCTTTATTGAAAAAAGATGTTATTTTGGATGAAAGTTTCGCACTCGAGTGATTCGGTGTCTGTTCACGAATATTTCGGCCAACCTCGCCGTAGATACCTGCATAGGGCTACCGAAGAATGACCCATCGTTTCCCGAATGCACATACTCTGACGTCAACGTCATCAGAGGCCCCTTCACTTCTGCTTTGCCATTACGTATTTCCCATTTAACAGCACTGCATAAAAGCCGATTTTTGGAACCGCATTGGGAGCGTCAGTCTCAGTCACGGCTCGTAAGCTAATAATGAGAGCTATTCAAAGCAAAGCCCTGAACTCGTTCACGCCATGTCCAAAGGCATTATTGAGGTACGTCGATGACCGTTTTCTGCATTTATTTATTTATTACAGTTGCCTGCAGCGCCCGGAGGCATTATTGCAAATTGGGGGGGGGGGGGGGGGGACACAATGACTTCTGCTCGTTTGGCCGAGAGTACAGAGGATAACAAAAATACAATACAAATACAACTACAAAAATACAAATACAAAAAAATACAAAGTGCAAGTAATAATAGATGAGGAAAAGCATGCACTGAAGAAGAACAACCGCGCTCCAAAAAGAAAAAAAAACGCTAATGAAATGAAGACACGCGCAAAAGAACTGCGCGCCACGTCACACATCAGATAAGAATGCGCGAAATTGACCTTCCGTGCAGCACTCAGTGACGCCGGCCGGCAGCCTGTTCCACTGATTGATCGTCCGTGGAAAGTACGAGGCTTTGTAAATATCTGTCTTACATTTAATCTCTCGGATCTTCCACTGATGATCAAGTCGTCTAGAAAAAAAGTGAGGTTGAAGCAGGTGCCAGTCTTTGTCAATGCTCAACCTTCCAAAATAGATGCGATGCATGATGTGCAACCTCAAATGTTTCCTACGGTTAGCTAAAGCTAAACAACACTTAAACAAGCAGCAGTCACAAAGCTTCCTTGGAGATCTGAATGCAGTGGATATTCCATAAGTTGTTGTTGTTGTTAGCCTATCAAAAGATTGCACATATCGCAGTGGAAGTAGAAGCGAATGGTCGTCTTCCTTTTTTGGACGTGCACGTAAAGCGTGCTGCGCATCGCTTATCAGTTAGCGTCTTCCGAAAAAAAAAACGCATTCGTGAAGATGTCTGGATTCTGAATCGGCCAACTAAATATCCCATGCAAAAAAAATCAGCGATTGAGTCGATAGTCAACCGTTCAAAAAATACCGGCTCGGATCTGGCATGCCTCGGTAAGGAATTGAAGAAGACGAAATGGGATCTCGAGCGGAACGGTTACCTAGAAATCCTAATCCGGCAAAGGCTTCCCTCAGCGGCCCCGTGTTGCCAATAATCCCGGCTACAGCCTACACTACAGCATCTAGATTTCGACGACGTGCGTTTTTAAGCACGCAAGACACAACACTTTTAACATCGGCGGATTATGAGCACCTTAAATATTATTGAAACAGGAAAATTTGTTGCTCTCGGCAGCTTGAAGTATCACTGACGAGGCTGCGATGCCGCATCCCCCCTCTAAATTTCTATTTAAGCAAGTCGGGTTTGGCGCTCTCTTCCCTTTGTGCATTTTGCCGTGAGCCTGAATCAATAGAAAATTTTTGGCTGTATTGTCGCCGATTCATCTCTTTGAGAAAAAGGTTGCTGGAGGAGCCCTTGCAGCATCTTGGCCTTAGTTTGAGCAGCCCGCTCTTGCTATCACTTAGCGCCACCACATTTGGGTTCACCACAGATCTGTTTGTACCGCTGTTCGAAATTTCCTGATAGAATCTCACCGACTGCCTTGCTAAGTGTTCCAAAATTTTCTTTTCTATCAATTATTACATTTTGACTTAATCAATATTATTTAATCCCTCTCTTTAATATTGTTCTTACAATTTTGAAATAAAAACTCTCATCACTTTTCTGTTCATGAGGAAGAATTCCCCGGTGTTGCGCTCCCACGTGCTTTTCCTTTTTATTAACTGCGTTCAGGTGAATAGCCACCCGATTCTTGGCCGATCCCCCAGTGTGGGTATGTGCCATCTTTTGATAAGCCGCCAACAACAACAACAACAACAACAACAACAACAACAACAACAACAACAACAACGACGACGACGACGACGACGACGACAACAACAACAAAATCCTATCAGCACAGCGATGAGGAAACTCGAACGCACGAGGGCAGCACGATAACAACGGAAAAGTTGAAGCGTGCTGCGATTCCCAATCTGCCGCGAGTGAGCGAAACCCTTTCCTGGATTTTTACAAAGTACGCATATCGCACGCGTGCCAAGAAGTTATCTCCGAGCCGAACTAGTCATGGCGAAAGACGCCCTGGCACGTTCCAGGCTGCCCTTTATATTATAACGCCATGCAACAACTGCCCCTCCAATAATATCGAGGAAACCGGAAACTTCAGTGACGCATAAAAGAACATCGACGTAAGGAACAGTCGTGCATTAAAGAATGCAATCGCGAAGCATGTGCAGACCGCCGGCCGTTTTACTCGGGGACAGCTTTCTGTGGCTATGCAGTGGAAGCTACGACGGCAAGGCGAAAGGCTTCGACAAGTGCGCTCTCATCATGCGCTTACGAGGGAGAGAGGCGTTTAAGTTGGTGGTGGTGGTGAGAAACTATGGCGCGCAGTTCCGCTGCATAGCCACAGAAAGCTGGCTCCGAGGATAGATAGGCTAGGATCAGCTAGGCTGCCATCGTTGCACCAGAAAGAAGAACTTTAACAAGACTACACATTTAGAGTCCTTAATTATCAAGACGACTCACGAAACATATCGCAGGGATCAAGACACACTTCATCATATCTAAGGAAAAAATTACAATTGATACTGAAGGCTATACAAGCTCCTTTTTTCCACAACAGTCTTACTGTGAACAGCGGTTACGTATCAAACCTAAAACATCATTTTTGTTTGCTTTTGGCTTTGCCAATGATCCAATCTTCACCTTGTTCGAAAATATGTCAGAATTGAATGTCAGAGTAGGGGGATGTTTACAACACTTTAATCCCTTTTTTATAATTAAATAGCAGCGCACCTGAAAGACACACCAACAAAAAGAAAGCGAAAAACGCTGAAAATGTTGAACACACACAAGGTAATTTGCCACGCACTGAAATTTATATGCAACCGTCTTCTCACAGAAAAAGACACAGGTAATTAACTTGCCAAGGCAGTCGGAAACGCTTCTGAGCTATCCACATGATTTGCCTCAGAAGGCCTGTCATCAACTGTGAGAACATACTACATTGTATTCTTGATACCATCATCCCCCAATCAATGAACGCACAATAAGGCGAAATTATAACCAAGTACATCACGGGCTACTGTGACCTGATGCACATACCAGAATGTCAGCTGTTATCGAGCCAGAGGATATATGGTGCTACTTTGTCAAGCCACTACAGAATGTGGCAGTATCCATCCAGATGTCGATGCAGGCATAGTCACTCTGCCTAGGCCCTAGAGTTTAGATAAAAGAAAGGCGATATGAATGAATCTGCGGTAGACATCGGTAGTTATCAGAAGATTAGTGGCTAAAAATCACGGTGGTGACTAAGCATCAGTAATTTGTCAACCGTAAAAGTCACTAATTTTGTATTTAGAGAAATGTGGCGAACTTATAGATGATAACGACAAGTTTGACAAATTTGTCAGAGAAATACGTATAAAAAAAGAAATACCGAACATGGCAGCACGTGCCACCACCCCGTTTCCAAGGGGGTGCTCCTAACATCCATCCACCCAGCAACGAGCCGAGTTAATGGATTTCAGCGCTGCCCACGGGGCGGTGTGCATTCAGTATGCGCCAGCCAGCTGCTTCGCAATGCACGCAACAACTATTGGTTCTGCGCAGATGTGGCGTGACATCGCCTTGTGTTGTGACGCTGCTATTCCCCTGCAGCCCGTATTTCGTGGTAATGGATTGGCTGCAAAGGGGCACTGCACCAACACCGCTGAGCATCTTTGCCTGGCGGGGACGCCGTTTTCAGGCAGAGAACAATGCCGGCCGAACGCCTACAAGGAAAGCAACGAGAGTAATGACGAGCTCTCATTGGGGCAGGCAGTAAAACAAGTCACCATTCACGACAAATGGAGTAATCCGCTACGCCTTCCTAATCCCGCAGCATAATTTAATCATTACGGCAGACAATCTGGCGCGTACAACGAGTCTGGGAGCGCGAAGCCGTGAATGACATCCACTGAACACAACAAGGCACGAAGGAACCTGCGAAGATGATTGACCGCGCGCTAATGACGACGGCAGCAATAAACCTCGAATAATTCCGCCGTTAGGGGTGCGATATATATCACAACGTCCTCGCCGTGCCATCATCGCGACCGCAGCAAGATTGATGGCGCGAGCAAGGACTGAAGACGCAGACTGCTTTCGCATTAACTTGCAAGCATAAATCTCTACATGGGCGAGCACTGTGGACCTTGGATGTCGCATGCATTTCCTGTCCGCGGCCGTTACTGTAGCGGCCACACCTGTGATTCTCTTTGTTCCGTTGCGTTCATCGCGAGCTGTCTTTTGTGTACAGGCAAGGCTTTTCAAGGACCTTCTGCGGTCTTCGTAACCTTCACAGATCGTCTTCACGTGTGCAGGAAAGGAAAAGTGGCGGAGGGTTGGGGAAAAAGCAGAAACTATTTCCTTTCTTGCAATAACTGCTCTGTCATATATATCATATGAAACGATCGTAGTCCGTATTCATGAGCTTATAGATTAATAACACCTTGCAACACACTTCCAATATCCTTTCTTCCTCGTCCACATCTCGGTCGTAGTATTTCATTCAAGTCATGGCATCATGTCTGTCGCAGTAATTGTTTAAGTGTATTTCAACAATAAGAATACTTTCCACATAAGTCTTTACCACGAAATTGTGTTCCATGTTGCGTGGTTGACTCTCAAATAAGATATGAAGACGGCCCTCAGTTAGGCTTCATTTGTAATGCTTTTTCAAACACGACGGCTGCTTCACGTTGTGGTCTAGGAAGACGAACAAAATATAACTCTAAAAAAATCTTACAGCGGCCAGAAAAGCCATCGCACAAGAAACAGCAATGTCCATGCCACCATGCCGATATGGATTCTCTTCACTTTTTATTTCATGCCGGATAAATTCTGAAGCTGCTCGGGAAACTCACTGAAGGAACAAAATCACGCATGCACCCTATACGTATTTCTTATTTTTTTTCTAATGCTTAAACGTTCTAAACATCGGAAACACTTATTCATTAAAAGCGTTGCTCTATGCAGAACTTATACGTGGGTAAACTACTTTTTACGGATCATAGTTTTGTGACCGTTGAACGTGCCAGAAAGAAATTACTATTTTAATTCCGGTAACGCGACACGTATTCTATAGACTGAATTACATTTGGTCATTTTTCTATGCAGAACAAGTTATGTCTATATACACTGCTCTGATGTCATCATGACTGATGTGGGGGAGGAACTGAAGCACAATGCGATGTGGACGTCAGTGATGGGACGAGCTAGCCTGGGAATTTAGCAGAATTATTTCTTTTTCTCATTTCTTGCCTGAACAGGTGTTTCCGGTGACCATGTCCATGATGGCCAGTTTCTTGTCCGCAATCGCCATCTTAGGCGTTCCATCAGAAAGCTTCGTCAACGGCTCCCAGTACATGGTCAACTTCATCGGCGTCGTCATTGGCATCTTCTTGGCAGCGAATGTTTTCCTGCCCGTGTACTACGAGATTGACATGATCAGTGTGAACCAGGTAGGACATGTTGTCTTGAGTCGGGTGCAAGGGCAGTACAAACATGCATGCTTACACAATATGAAAGGGAGAGCTTTATTTGCACCTCAAAACAAAATTTATTTTAACACTGCATCGATTCTGAAAGAAAAGAATGCACTGAAGGTATCATTTGAATAGAAGAAACGTGCAACGATAAAAACAAAAATATATTGTTCTACATGCTTGAGTAATAATCGTGGACTGAAAGCCGAAAATGCGTTCCATTTCATACTGATTCGAACTGTACGTGTGATAAATTTCAGTCCGGAATCCTGGAAGTTCAGTTTGGCAACATGTAAAGCTTGCATAGCTTTAACAGCTAAACAAATTTCAATTTGCACTAACGAGTCCAAATCAATGAGCTCTTCAGACCAACAAGCCTGGATTGAATGAATGCAAAATTTACATTCGTCTTTAAGGTTTCTGTAACATGCAAGAAAATAGCACATAATGACCACTTGGCACGTGCGAATGCAATAACCATACTTCGCAAGTTAGAGTCACACAGTACAAGCTCAGTACTTGGGTTTGCGCTGTAAGTACTGCAACGATGACCCATTACCGTGATAGAAATCGGATTGGCTACAGAACATAATCAATTACTTTTTGTTTTTTGCGCAGTACCTGGAGCGGCGGTTCAACTCCGCGTTGCTTCGAAAGGTTGCTTCTGGAATGACTGTGATCCAAATGGTAATATCTCGCATATCGCGCTGCATGTAGTTAGAGCAATGCTAATGTAATAATCATCTGCATTTCAGTGCTTCTACATGGGCGTCGTGTTGTACGGACCGTCGCTGGCACTTGGGTCGGGTGAGTGTTGTTCAAGACATGAAGGAACAAAAACCAGCACTAGCTGCGGAAGCAAAGCGCACACGTGAAGCGCAAAAAAAAAGGGGGGGGGGAGGGGAGGAGGGGGTGACGAGGCGCTACATCGCGCTATATCAACCTCTGCCGTTTCAGAAGAACAATAAAAAATATATCAAAAAGAGTCGGCAGCCCCTGTAAACAAACCACACCTTGCGAAGCACTGTCAGAAATGTCATCCTACTTTTGTACCGCATTATTGTAGTTTTGTTCCCCAGAGACGCTGGTAAAGTCTGCACAGCGTGATTCAATTCAAGGGTTTCAATTCCTATATTTTCAGGATAATTCGATGCTTACTGGTCACATTGGTAAGGCAGCAGGTACACTAACTCTATAAGGGATACCCACACCACGAAAGGTTTCAAGTAAATTGTGTGACAGTACCATGACGATTCTGTCTTATATAATGTATTGATCTTCCTTTTTGCCGTATTTGGATTTGGTGGTGGTGGTGGTGGTGGTGGTGGTGATGATGATGATGATGATGATGATGATGATGATGATGATGATGATGATGGCCCCTGGCTGATTGCAGCGTAGCTGTGAACTTCGGCGTCAACAATGTTATTTCTTTCTCTTCCTGGACATGAGAACGATAACGAAAAAAAACTCGTCACACTCCGAAATGCCTGAGCTGCATGACGCACAGAAGAAAAAGAAACCGGAATGAGCAGAAAAAGAAACCGGAATGAGTCAAAATCTTTTCGAGGATTGCCGGATTCTTGCGAGTCAGTTGCTTCGCAATGTTCTCTACGTGGAGAACACACCGGCAAGGATGCCTCTGGTGTTTCTTTATGAAAATGAAATTCGCCATCTCGTCCTCTCTGTGCAAGACGTTTTGTGCTCCGAGCTCATACATACCTTCTCCTGGACCTGTCAGTACACAGCTGTTATAGACTGCGCATTGCTTTCTTTAGTATTACTCAGCTAGTAGTGGCGCGACGTGTGTACACAAAGTGACGTTCCTAGCCCGTATCTGCGGTTGCAGAAATAAAAACGTTAAATCAATAAATAAATTGCAGCTATGCTCTGTGCACTGCCATCTTCTATAGCATTCTCTTGTTGCACTGAGCGCAGCAAAGCCGTAAGGCGTTGAATCAAGGTGATATTCCTGACTCACATCTGCGTTTACAGCAACAAAAAGTGTGTGTCATATATCTCTCAGGCCAAATATTATTGGTTGTGACAGCGCTGCCCTTTTCATCATTTTTTTTTTCATGTGCTGTACGCAGTGACTGGACTCCCGGTGTGGCTTTCTATTGTGCTCAACGGGACCGTCTGCGCCTTCTACACAACCATCGTAAGCAATGCCTTGCATTCTTCTCAGTTTATCGATTTATCAAGCCACCGGCGCTTGTAAATCTCAGTGACAGGCAGCACATCGCGAAGGCGGTTTAAAAGCTGACGACAACCACGTACGCTGAGAATTTGCACAGTATCGTTTTTTTTTTCCTTTCAAAGATACCAAAAAATATGATGCTGTTACTGTTTTCGGGTGGACCGCTAGTCTCGCTCATTTGTGTCTTATAGACGGAGAGTACTAACCTGCACCGAAATTATCACGAAAAACAAACAAAGAGGGTGCGGGTTCTCGCAGTAAGCCGGAATGATAAAGCAACACGCTGTGCGTTTGGCTAAAGATAAGAGTACCAATGTGAAGGATAAGACGGTGGTCGTTTGCTGGAAAAGATAGGCTCGAGATCAGCGTTACTGTCGAACACTGAGTCATATGCACTTTTGCGTAAGTGCAAGCAAATTACCGTCCTGACTAATAGGAGTCTTTTCTTTTTTTTACTCTCAGCCCATTAATTGCTTCTTGTCTTCTCTAAACAATTAGCCTTTCCTCTAACTGGTGCGCGTGAATGTGGCGCCCACCTCGTGCTTGGCTCCGTGGTTAACGATCATTCGTGATAATTATCCACACATGCATGAATAAAATGTCAAGCATGCGCGTAATAGTATGAATTTTCGTGCTTAAAATGTGTGCTTGACTCGGGCAGACCGACCTTAGCTCATTCTGGGCCGTTTACTGTCCAATTTCTCCCTCCTTATTTCCCTTCTCCTCCCTGCTGTTCTGTATTTGAGGCATCACCAGCGCGACAGTGGGGATGCGGGTAGTTTTCTTTGACATGCCAACCATAAGCATGCACGTACAGTCTTGTTCCACAGCGTTCAGCTGCAGCGGAATGAATGTTCCCAGAATGCTCCGTGTAGGGGATCATTCAAAACACAAGTCAAATAGGAGGCTTCTCTACCGCAAGAAGAAACCTTCTGGTAGCATTTCAGGGTCATTCGGTCTTTAACAGTGCCGTAATGGCTCTGTTATGCGGCTGAAGCAAAAAGCCTTTGGCCTTAAGACTTTTGACCAAGACTACATATACGCATATGCGTAGGCGATTCGACACCGTGAACGCAGGAGCACTAGGATTCCGTGTTTTATAACACAAGTGCAAACACGCCTTCTAACTATTGAAAGCCAGCTCAATAGCACGCAGGCTGTACATATATTGCCAATGGACAGCGGTTGGAGATGCACTTAATACTATGGCGTTTTTTTTTTTGTTCGCAGGGAGGCATCAAAGCTGTTGTTTGGACCGACGTCGTACAAATGGTGCTGATGATCTCCGGATTCTGCCTTGTAGCTACCAAGGTACCCCAGTTCTACTTCCACAGCGCTGACGTGAATCTGCGCGGCTCCGAACTGATATAGTAATGTGTTACGGGGTAATTCAAGCTGCTTCATACTTACTGATGCTGCAGACCCCGCGCACAGCCTCAAACTGAAAGCCTGTGATGGTTCGGACGACTATCTAGTGCGGCGTGCATCCGACTGCTATTGAGTTAGCTCCTAATAGAAAAAGCAAAATTGCGTTATTTCATGGAATTATGTCTTCTTAAACAGTACGAAAAAAAGGGGACCATAGAGCTTTTTTTTCAAGATAAGACTTAAAGGCAGTCTCAATAAGCGTTATTTCTGTGATGAATATGCGCCTTGTGATGGAACGAAACATTGTGTCAGAGAATTTAGCATAAGCAGAGACAGCTATAAAAATTGTTCACTCGCAACTTTGGCAAAGCGCACAAAGCCCAGGTACTGTCTCAACTCAATATGGCAGAACTTCACCCATAAGAGCAAAGTGATTTGGGATCATTCAGAAAAACTACTGATTTATTGAAAATATTCCAGATGATGTATCTAACTGAAACGTGAAGTTAGCTCGTCTGTCGGCGTAGCCCTTTCTTCAGGCGTGGTCGATGCGTTTTGAATCCTTGAGGGCAAAAATGCGAACGAATCTGAAGTTAGTGCCCTCTTCTAAATAGCCTATTCCTTAAAACAAGGGTAATGAAACATGGGCGAAAGGTTTTCGTGGCAGCTGGTTCGCTGATTTCGCTACCTGGGAGCCATAATCATCTGCTCACTTGACTTCTCTCAGTTAGCGATAGTTCAAATTCCGAAGCGATCAGCGAATAAGTGTCATTAAAAAAAAAAGAAACGTTGGAAAGTCTCATTTCACTGTTATGAAGATAACGAGTGCAGTAAACGATCTGTATGCGGTATATTTTTTTTTTATCAGCCCGACATCTCTCAGGAGTAACATTCCATTTACTGCCTTTGGGATGCCTGCATGCGACGTTTACTTTGATTTACTACAATCTATAGTCTTTACAGAAATCGTCGTAGCGTCCGTGTTGTCTGAGAATTGCGGACACATCTCCTGCAGGGGTCAGAGCTCTACATTAGGAGCAGGCCATCACTCCAGCCGTGCTGTGTGCATGCATTATCATAAGAATGAAGCTTGAGGGAGGCCCTCTATTGTAAGGGCAGCACGCAAATACAGCCAGTGAAAGATAATCTCTGCTACCCCAAATTGTTTCACTGGTCCAAGGAAACAGTTTCGAGATAGAGTGAGCGGGTTCTTTTATTATCTGATAACGAACTCGACCAGGTTTTTATCTCTCCGAAAAACAATGAAGTACAAGGCTTCTGTATATATGAGAACAAACACTTTCTCAGCACTGCACGTCAGAGTATATGTGACCCGCCAGAAAGTGCAGGCGTACCTCGCATTTCCTTGACCTGTGCTCGGTCATATCTCAGAAAAAGCGATTGTTGTACACTGCAGCATTGTTGAGCTGAAGTCCTACATTATATGAGCTGTGGAGATAAATAAACTTGCCCTGCGTCCATTTAACTCGTTAGTTATTTGAGTTTAGTTATTTGACTAAAAATTTGACGAGAAGAAAAGTAAAGTATATTGGCTTTTTGAAGGCGTAGTTTGATAAAACCACGTTACATAGCAAATCGCTTTTAATTTCTACTGTATACGAACAACTATCTTTTCCACTACAGTGCAGATGCCACTGAATGACCCCACACGTGAGTTGTTATGTGTTTATAAAGGGAGTATGCACCGACGGCACATTGGCGTAAATCAGCAAGGCGAGAAGCAGTGTACATGTCTAATTGGCTTAACACCATTGCTACTAATCACTATCACCTTATCAATAATCGGCTTATCATCTGCTCAGGCCTGCACTGCTTAGGCTGCATGCTGTAGAACAAAAAGGCGTCCGTGATGTCACGTAAATACCTTTTATATAGGTGCCGTTTCTAGAACGTGTCCCGCATAAGTGTCTGCAGAAGGCCCTTTTGTCCTATTAAAAGCCTGCGTTCATCTAATCTGTGCCTGCTGCGTCAAAAGCGCGATAGCACTCCATACTTAAAGGAAGCCGAGGTCTCGCTCGTACACAAATGCTAATCTTTCGATAATTAGTGTCACTCGGCCCCATTGATAGGTATAGAAACAAGTGTGTGAGTGCAAGGTCTTAGCCAGTGTTGTAGGCGTTACCGAAAAAAGTAACTATAAATACGTTACTCGTTACGCAAAAACAAGGAACGCGCGTTACCGCCCTACGTTAGCTGCAAAAAAGGTAACGCGTTACCGTTACCGAAAAAAGTACCGCACGTTACTCTGCCGTTACTTCATGGCCTTCACTGCAAGAACCCAGGATAACAATTTCATAAAGCTCATATTTCACATAACACTTCTAGCCGAAACAACGATTTTACGCGAAACCTTGATTTAACGAGAATACTTTGCATAAATGTGCAGGCGCTTAGCAATGTTATAGTGGCTTAAAGTTGCCCGTAGAGTTACGTGTGATGGATTCTAACTCTGTGGCACATGGTGAAGCCACTTTCTGATTGTGACATTAAACACAACCTGACACTTCATCATCAATTCTAACTTCACAAAGAAAACATCGCTGAACTCTCAACAAATGTAGTACAATAATTCTGAAAAATTTGATGTTCACTCTTTAGAGGATTGTGTGTGCGAGTGGTTTGGAAAGGGGAGGAGGTGAAGGCAAACGTGTGTGAATGAGTGTTAGTGCACGTGTGTTTTTCTAGGATGCAGACATATTACAGTTCAAAGTCATAGTGTAATTCGCTTGTAAAAGTCTGCCGTTAGCTCCGGAGTTGAGGCGTTTATTCTGTAACGGTATATAGTCCCCACGTTGCAGTAATAGGAAAAAAAATAAATGCAATGGCATAACCTAAACTTTTCGCCTAAAGGGCAAAAAAAAAAACAACTACTCTTCTGTTCTAATTCGTGCACATGCGGCTGTTATAGGAATGAGGAAGTTGTTTATCATTTTATCATTTTATATTGGAGAACGCTCACTAATATATTTAAGTTACCTGAAGTACAAAAATTCTGTATTAACTGTATATTTATTTAGTGTCGACGATGGGTGAAAAAAAAACAAACTGAAGTCCAATTCATCTGAAGCGACCTATAATGCATGTGTAAGGCTATTCTGGTTTAGTTTCAGTAAATTCGGCGTCAGGCGGGTTGTGGGATCTTACGAAGAATTACAAACAACGACACTTCACACTAATTGTGAAACAATGATTGTCAGTCACAAAGAGTGTCACTTCATTGCTCCTCTGTTTCTTGCTCTGGGCCGTGTTGCGTAATTGGAGCTTAGCAGAGTGGTACGTGTACAACTGCTGAGTAGTTTGCCCGAATAAGACTCGTTGCGGCGCAGACGAAATCAGTATTATTCGTCTCTTTTTCGCTTTTGCAGGGACTAATTATGACTGGAGGGCCCAGCGGGGTTTACAGCACTCTCGATCAACATGGACTGCTGGAGTTTTTTGAGTAAGTATACATATACACCACAGCTCGGGAAAGCCTTGATGTTAAAAAAAAAAGTGTTTGGGGCGGCCAATTCGCAGTTGAAACGTGTCGCATATTTTTCGCATGTACACTCAATTAATACATAATAACAAAAAGACAGAGAACGTAAACGTAGTACAAAATTGGCAGCGCATATACCGCAGTATTTGCTCCAAGGCGTTATGAACATGATGCGAATGTTCAGTAAATTGATCGCGGAAATGCGAATTTGGCAGTGGTTTTGAGCTTTTCTGTGATTCATTTCCGCACAGAGCCCGTTATAACGTGATAACGTACCAACAATGGTCATGACATTAGGCACTGGACGCAGAGTAACAATCTACTTTTTGTTATTCGCGAACTTCCATTCCAAAAGAGGTCAGAAAAGAAATTTTCCTCCCGGAAATCCGCCCGATTTGGCCGTCTGCCCCAGTGCTGCAATAATCAACTTTTGTGCTGTCGTTCCCGCTCGTGCTTAGACAACATCGGTGAAAAATATAATGACAAAATGACAGGCACGCTTGCTGTGGAGCGTCAGGAAAGCGTAACCTGCAATAAAGAGAAAATAGTTTTTGATTAAGCGCTTAACATTTGATTTAAGACACCGACACGTGCGTTAAGTAACATACAATGTTTTTATATGGCTTTTGTTGCATGGACAGCCATCAGCTTCTATTTTCATTAGACAATTTTTTAAGGGCCGCCACGCAAGATTTCTTGAATAAGTTTCAGCATATGCAATCTCCTCTTAATATCAGTTTGCAAGGCACCTTGTTACACACAAAGAAAATAAGCTTTGTTTTGTCATTTATGGTCAGTGTGTTGCTCGCGTAGCGTAGCACTGAGGCACTCAGTGCTCTTTTATGACATTAATTGAATGAGGATGATGAAGCCTCTGCAGAAGCTCGAGTGTTTGACAGGAGTTGCACAGCTTACACAACAGGACCTGGCGTCTTACATGCGAGGACCTGTCAACTGACACGATAGCCAAATGAAGCCCACAAAAAGTGACCATAAATCGTATTACAAGTAAGCAGAATATAGGCGCTGCATCGTTCCCTACAATCCTTTACATTTAAATGCTGAGAGCTAAAACAGTTCAGAGGAAACTTTTTGGGCGCGTTTAAAATTGTCATGCGGGATTCCTGTAAACTGCCTGCAGAGCTACAACTGCGTCTTTACCGTGCAGACACACTAGCCTAAACGAAAACAGCTATAAGGTCTTACAACACATTACCGCCTTTGCTGTCTAAACAGAGAAGAGAGGCCTTACCATTGCCAGCATTATGTCAAATGCTGTCACAATAGAAAAGTAATTGAGGTCACAAAATTGCCAGCATCTATTACGTACGAGTCATGTGCCTTGCTACGCCGCCGTCACATGTGCAGTTCAGGGAAATCAATTAATAGTAGCCAAGACCCTGCGCCACCAACGACATAAACACAAAGGATATATAATACCCATCACATGCGCAATCGCGTGTTGTCTGTACTTCGGGCCAGGCTCGTCGTTGACTGCGGCGAGTCGCTGCTACTATGACTGGTTTCCCAACGAACGCGCTTGTCAGTTCTGTCCCTAGAGATACATACAAAGCCAGTCACGTGCATGCATGAAGTGCATAAGGCCCGTGTCCGTGCCTATACGCGATGGTTGCTGCGGCGAGAGCGTACGCTAACGTGTTGTCCTGCACTGCCTCCCCCCCCCCCCCCCCCCTCCCCCCAGCATGAGCTTCAACTTTCAGAAGACGTTCACATTCTGGAGCGTCGTCATCGGGGCAACAGTAACCTGGACGATGGGCTTCTGCACCAACCAGACCATGATCCAGCGGTACTGCAGCCTCGGCTCCATCCGCAAAGCCCGCCTGTGAGTTCACTCTCAATAACCGCACTCCGGGGGGACGCTGTGTTGCTGGATAGTATCGCTACGCCGTGGCTGACTGCAGGCTCGACAACCAGTGAATGTCACGCGGTAGAAGTAGTACTTGCATCCTACAGCCCCTATAGCGGGTGCAACCATGGCTTCACAAGCACATGGTGGTCATAAACTTGTTCCATGGGCATAAACTTCGCCAAGATGTAATAGACATTGCGCATGCGTAGTCAGTAAAAGCTCTCAAAATCAAAGCCACCAACGACCTTATCGTGGAAGTGCGACTGCTAACTTGCTTGGATGAAGGCTTTTGCTTCTCTAAAAGCGTTACTGCTGGCATTTGTCAAGAGTTGCATTCCATGTAATCGCAACGAGCCCCAAACACGTTTCGCACTGATCTGATTTGTTGCAATGAGTGAGAAGCGTCAGTGAAGACCCTTGTTTCTATAAACAATACGAAAATCAAGAAGAAACATCACATATCACAGCAGAGGATATTGCTCTTAGCACAGTATTACTATTGTTAAGCTTCACGCTGCCAGTCATGCTCGACTTCTAGCTTTAACTTCTCCTTTTTCTGGTAACGTGCAACTCTGGACGGCTACGCGTTAGAAAATCGAAACGAACTGTACATGCAGGCTTATACGGCAGACTAAAAAATGAAGGTGAGTTAGCAAGGTCTACAGATGAAGCGGCTACATGTCTTTATTCAGCAAATGCCTTCGTTATGTGATAATTTCGAGGCCTACAGAGATGTGCTGAGAGTTCCGTGCGATATACGAATATTACAACAGAAACTCAGTGCCCGGAAATAAGCACTCGTTCAGCACTAGCCTGTTTATGTGACCAATAAGTACTTCCTTTTTGGTTCGCAGAAAAATTTAGTTCCTACCTGACTCTCCGCAAAGATAGTAACAGCCAGCAAGAAACAACACGGAGAAGAGCACACTACACAAGGCTGACTACGAACTCAGTCAAGTGTCAGCCAGCCTCGAGTCGTGTGGTCTTTGGCTGATATTATAAGTTGTGCTGTGAAACAGATTCTTTTCCAACAACTTACAACCCTTTCATTTTTTGTCGCCACTCACAACCGTCTGTCTACTATATGTAGTGCAGTCATTTACCTCCTTAGTTTTAAAAGTCATTCTTCTGCGAAATGGACATTCTTCGCACTTTGATGCTGAGCACAGTGTGTGGTTAGCTATTACGCTCCGGAAGCCATGTGCGGATTGCGAAACGCTGTTCACACCTCAGGCTCTTATTCGCAGGGCGCTGTACATCAACATGCTTGGAGTGGCAGGGACGCTGACATTCGCCGCCTTCTGCGGCCTGGTGCTCTTTGCGATCTACCATCAGTGCGATCCGGTCAAGGCTTCCATTATTAACAAATACGACGAGGCAAGTGACGAACAAAGAGAGCTTTCCCTTTCGCTTCCGTTTACAGTTAAAAACACTGCAATGCATTGATGAGGACCAACTAGTTGTGTTACTACTATATTTCTCTCTTTTTATGTTCTTAACATGCGCTGAACACAACTAGAAAATACGTCGATAAGTTGTGTTAGCTTTAAAAGGAAAGTGAAAAACGCTCTTGTAAAATAACAGCTGCATTACTTGCCGGTGCTTCTCTTCCGCAAAAGGAGTGAAAAACAGTCATTCGAATTATTGCATGGTTGCTCGTCAGAAACAATACAGTGGGTAGCGCTGAATATCTTCAGACCTTACGGCCACTTGTAACTGAAGCGTTAAAACTACTGCACCTTAAAGCCATTTAGTGACAATATCAAGTTGCTAAAGCCGATCTCCTGAGCTGATAAACAGTCGCAAATCACATCTTTAAGTAAGGTGCAACAAGCGAAACGCAGATGCCGTTCGTATAATATCCTCACTCTTAAAATGAGTTATCAGCCGTGGCATATGATGATAACTGACCTCTTCGGTACGCAGCTGATGCCGTACTTCGTGATGGACACGATGGGTTACCTGCCCGGCTTGACGGGGCTCTTCGTCACAGCTGTCTACAGCGGGTCGCTCAGGTAGGACCTATATACATTGTTGTACCACTACTGTCCAAATACGCCAAATTAGGCAAATACGCTTATCAATCAAGGCAAGCGTATCGAAGACAGAAGAAACAGGAGGAGGAGGAGGAGGAGGAGGAGGAAATGCAGGGAGGTTAACCAGACGAAAAGCCGGTTTGCTACCCTGCACGGGGGGAAAGGGGTGAGGGGAGAAAAAGATGAAGGAGAAGAGACAGTTGCAGAAAATTAAAGTCACAGCGTTCAGTCAAGCCACAGCCTATCGTGCAGGCCAGAAGTCTTCAAAAAGCGGAGCAGTGCCTTGGAGGCCTTCACAGCCGACGACCACCACGGACAGTGGCTGAGAATCTTCGTTTCCGTCATAAGGAATAGAAATTCTGAATTATTAACGCTAGCGATAATAACACTAAATTCATAACACTGAGTCTTCGGCCAGGCACGTGTCTATTGGCCTGGCACTGCGAGCGGAACGACCACGTAGCTGTCCTTGAAGTTAGGCCAGCTCCAGCCACGATGCGTACAGTGATCGCTCTGCGTTCGTGTTTTCAGCACGATGTCATCCGGCTACAACTCCTTGGCAGCCATCACATGGGAGGATTTCCTAAAACCCAGGCTGAAGCTGTCTCCAATTGCCGTCATGTGGACAACAAAGGCGATTGGTGAGTGGAGGCGTTACTATTAATCGAACTCATTCTGTCTAATAATCACAGAAAATAAGATTCGCTCACTGTCATACCAAATAACGCGTCTTTGTTTTTTGCAGTTCCGTCAAAACAAATCGCATCAATCAAATCTAATCTCCTCTGGCTTTGGATTTTTCTTGCACGAACTCGCATCGACTGGCGTAACATTGAGTTGTTTCTGGGCGTCACAGATAATAGTCCCCCAATCCTTACCTCTTCCTCTTACTTCTAGCTTGAAAGGAGGAAATGGATGCAACCCTCTTTTCATGTCTATAGCCTCAGTATTGTGAAAACAACGTTGGTCCTTGGTGATAGGCAATGACTAAATATTCTTGCAAACTTTGTCCGATGTGTAGTGTTGGAAAGATCTCCAGGCAATGCAGGCGTTTTCACGCTTTTTGAGCGACACGGGCCTAGACTCGCGATTGTGACGTAACAGATGTGCCTGTATATATTACCGTCCTTCTTCTCACCAAATCGTCACCCATCACAATCCTCTTTCTTCGCCTTGTTCAGTGTATAGTAGCAAGTTAGATATTCTTCCGGCCGACCTCTGTACACTTCCACTCAATAAAGTCCGATGTGGTAGTTCGGAAGAGAAGGCAGAAAAAAAAAGAAAAAAAAAGTAGTTCGAAAAAAGTGTACTTCACGCTACCTCGCTCATCTGTTTGGTGATAGATAGTAAGAAGCCCCGCCTTTTTCTACTTCAGCTGCTGCGTACGGTCTTCTCACTGTGGTCATCGCATTTCTCGCCGGCAGCTTGCCTTCCATCCTTCAGGTGAGGCAGCACTGATTGACTATTACTTTTTGGCACCATGTACGGCACGCCAGTAGTAAATAGGGAGTTTTAGCACAGCGTGATACGCGATAATCCATGCGCGACTTGCTTTAGCGGGGAGCAAGGTTGCGCATCTGACAGATGTACGCTTGCTCTTGCGGCCAGTGCATCGCTCATAGCGCTATGTTAAAACTCTGCAATTTTATTTTTAGTTCATGCATTTTGTTACTTTTTCTTCCTTCGCTCGGAAACTCGCTGCTATTGTTCATTTTTTTTTATTTGCGCAACAACTTTAGTGCGTCATGGGACGCAACACGAGTGAGTCGTGTTCGCTTCTGCCGTGTGTCAGTTGACCCAGATGGTGCCATGCGCTTATGTAGAACCATGTGGCGACTGGTAAAACGAGAAGTTGTCCAAGGTGTTATTACTGCGAAGTTGAAGCGCATATTTAAATAACCTCACGCCAGCACGAACGACCCATGCCGAGCAATATTCTGCTGCAGGCCTCGACCACGCATGTCTGGTTAAAGCAAGGCAGACCCAAAGCAGGAGAAACGAAACTCATTCCTTCCGACCCTGCTAGCGTAAAATCGTAGCCGGTGGCAGTTGAATGGGGAATAACAACGGCTTAATCGTATTAATCGTGCGTCATGCAAATCAATAGCCGCCATTGGCTGGAGTGCCTCCTTTGAGGGGCCTCTGCCGCTTGGTTCTTGAGTTGTATCCGACTGTAGTCCCATCAGGAGAAAAGTCGGCGGCGTGTGTGCGTGTACGCGTGTGTGTACTCGCAGATGGTAGATAAAGTCCCAGCGATGGGAAGAAAAATATAATGACGTCATCAAACGGCCGCATGACGCACAAGCAAGCCGAGCACCGCCATTTCATAGAATGATATACATGTCGTTCGTCTATATATACTCCCCACTGGCCGACCTCAATGTGGCACCAGTTTTCCCGACAACATTCGTACCAAAATTGTGACGCAACCGTTTGTTGTACAGCGTTCTGGATGGTGCCATGCGATTTCTCGTTTTACGTATACTTACGTTGTTCTAGTCAAGTTGGAGGCTAGCTTGCGACAGGAGTCCGAACCGATGACATATGCACTTTCAATTGTGTACCTTCCCAGGCTCTCTACCTCTTCCCTTAAGGTGCAGTTATGGTGTACACCGAGATTTGAGGCAGTTACCGCGCAATGTCCTGTCCTAATAATAATAATTGGTTCTTGGGGAAAGGAAATGGCGCAGTATCTGTCTCATATATCGTTGGACACCTGAACCGCGCCGTAAGGGAAGGGAGAAAGGAGGGAGGGAAAGAAGAAAGGAAGAAAGAGGTGCCATAGTGGAGGGCTCCGGAATAATTTCGACCACCTGGGGATCATTAACGTGCACTGACATCGCACAGCACACGGGCGCCTTAGTGTTTTTCCTCCATAAAAACGCAGCCGCCGCGGTTGGGTCCGAACCCGGGAACTCCGGATCAGTAGTCGAGCGCCCTAACCACTGAGCGAAAAACCAATTTTCGTACCAAAATTGTGATGCAACCGTTCGTTGTACAGCGTTCCGGGTGGTGTCATACGCGTGTGGGTGTGTGGGTGGGTAGGTGTCAATGCACCCGAGGACAGCAATGCTTTCGCATTCCCACACGTAAGCAGTCTGAAGTGTATCTGCCGAATTTTTTTTTTTCTGTGTGCGTGCGAGTGCATGTGTGTTTTGCGCTTTCCGCCTACTAAACTCTTCTCTAAAATGGTACAGCGCTGAGCTTTTGCATTTCAATTTGCTAACGGGACGCAAAGCTTGCTGCACAAACTAAGCTTTCGCCCTCTCCGCAGGCGACTTTCATCACGACTGGAGCCTTCGGAGGAGCTTCTGGTGCCGTCTTCTTTCTGGGACTTCTCTTCCCCTGGTGTGGCAGCCAGGTGAGAGCCTAGAGCGTGCATGTCCAAGCACCGCTGTTTTGATTCTGGAAGTATGCACACGTCAGGCTACGTGCACTCGGGTTTGCAGAAAGAAAAACAAATGAGCAGAGTTTGAATAGGGCGGAGAGTGCTCAGGGTCGAAGCGATGGCGAAAGGTGTTTCCTTCCTTACCCGTATTAGCCATACGCTAAGCGAGTTGTTTTTTACAGGCATCGTTTGGGTTTAGTACATGAGTGTGTGTTTGCAGTTATCGTTTTTCAAAGTCGATGAAAACCAACACTCTCGGAACTTAACGGTGTCTAAAGACGGAAAATAAAAAATTGTGTATGAATAGGATACTTCAACAGTGTGTTTTGTTTATAGACTAGCTCCTGCAGGGTTGCTGCTGTTATTTTTTTCTGAAAAAAAAAAGGGGGGAGGGTGTCGAACAAGCCTCGCTAGTAAACAGTGCAGCCACTACATTAGCTTGCAAGGTTTATAAACCACGACTGCCTGTGGTGCTCGTTATTGATGATGCGCACACAAGTCCCACCCTGCATATTTATAAACTAAGCTATTCAAGGCCTTGCCTACTTTCGATTTTCCTTTAGTGTCTGGCTTCTCATAACATCCCACGTTCCTTCACCAAACGGCATCTTCAATGGTCAGCGCGGCACATAGTCAGGCTCGTCTTCCTAGGGCCGTTTCACGTGCTGCGACTAGAATGAAAACAGTCGGTCTAGCCGGTGACGCCGCAGTGCGATCTTCGGCCAGTGCGTTCACATGCAACGCGTACCCAGCGAATTTGGTCGGAAGGACAGGCAAGGCTGCTTGATGTTTGCATAGGCAATCCATGATTAAACGCGACAGAAACGCTACACGAAATGTGTTGATGATGATACGACCAGCATATATTTAAATGCAAGCCATTATTCCGTGTGTTTTGATTAGAATACACAGTTTTGCTTCCACCATGGCAACAGCTCCCACGTGACCGCACGTCGCACGCCGTCTCGGCGCTCCCCATTGGTCAGTCGCAGAGCGAACACACCGACGCTGCGACTGAATACCAACCGGACGGAACTCGATCGCGAGCCGTCTGCGACCAGACCGACGGCCCTCCCCAGTCGCAGACCGACAGAATTCGCAGTGTCGCAGGCGAAAATCGCATGCATGTGAAACGGGCCTTACATGTTTGGAGGTCTGGAATGCATCATTAAAAATACTTTAAGAAGGTGCGGATTACGCTTCCCACACTGATGTTTCCTGTGCGCAGGAACACGTGTGTACGCAACCCTTTCCCAATGACGCTTTTCGGATGTGGACAGAAATAATTAGACAGCTGTTGCGCCCTTTCCTCCAAAACATTCTTCTTTCCGCTGAGCGTGCGCTGTCTTCTGTCCCTGCATTGGAATGCTGCTGATAAAGTTGCACCGCATTCTGTTTTCACTTCAGGCGTTCCAGTGCTGCTCGAACAGAGCGTTACGAGGACATTAGTCAGCAGATACTCGTTCCACGAGAAGGTCGAGTACCTGTTTTGGAGCTCGCGCAAGTGAAGGTTACTTTCACGTTTCTGCAGCAGCCCGCTGCTCGCAAACAATTCCTGAAATATTCCCGCGCCACTACTAACCCATTAACTGCATGACAAGGAGCCGTTAACGAGGTGCGCAGCATAGGACAGCAGCAAGAGGAAAATAGAATTTTAGCGCCTTCAGGAGCCCCGCCGCGGTGGCTCAGTGGTTAGGGCGCTCGGCTACTGATCCGGAGTTCCCGGGTTCGAACCCGCCCGCGGCGGCTGCGTTTTTATGGAGGAAAAACGCTAAGACGCCCGTGTGCTGTGCGATGTCAGTGCACGTTAAAGATCCCCAGGTGGTCGAAATTATTCCGGAGCCCTCCACTACGGACCTATTCGTTCCTATCTTCTTTCACTCCCTCCCTTATCCCTTCCCTTACGGCGCGGTTCAGGTGTCCAACGATATATGAGACAGATACTGCGCCATTTCCTTTCCCCCAAAAAAACAATTATTAGTAGTATTAGCGCCTTCAGGCCTAAGCAGGATGTAAACACCCTTGTAACCCTTCGTGGCCAATCCCGATTCCCGTCTCAAAGCGTCACCACAGGTGTTCACCGCTAACTACCCTTCGTTTCCACGCCTGACCGAGACCTTTACGCTGTGCTAGGCGTTTTATTTTATTCACTAAAGAAGCGGCCTTTAAAAAAATTGGGAATTAAAAGTTGATATAGACAACTTAGGTAATTAAATCTATTAATATTTACTTGACGTGCTTGAGCAAGATATCCGCCTTTGCAAGCGCCGCAGTTTTCCCTCCGGCAAAGCCGGTAACCGAGACGCTGACGCGAAGCCGGAGAAGCGCTGTTTTCTGGTCCGGCCTTTACAGTGTTACCCGCCGCGGTGGCTCAGTGGTTAGGGCGCTCGACTACTGATCCGGACTTCCCGGGTTCGAACCCGACCACGGCGGCTGCGTTTTTATGGAGGAAAAACGCTAAGGCGCCCGTGTGCTGTGCGATGTCAGCGCACGTTAAAGATCCCCATGTGGTCGAAATTATTCCGGAGCCCTCCACTACGGCACCTCTCTCTTCCTTTCTTCTTTCACACCCTCCTTTATCCCTTGCCTTACGGCGCGGTTCAGGTGTCCAACGATAAATGAGGCAGATGCTGCGCCATTTCCTTTCCCCCAAAACCAATTATTATTATTACTTTACAGTGTTCTAATAAACGATTTAAAGTGAGGTTTTATATGAAATGAGCGTATAGAGACGCTTCTGCTGTCACCCCTTGGTGCCTAAACTCACGACCTGATGCTTTTTACTACCGTCATCGAAATCCCACGTGCTTGGCATCTCAGCTGGGACTAACAAATAAGCGACAGACAATGACCCGAGTGTAAACGCTCTGGTGCAACTTTGCGGCTCACGTGACACTTGCAATGAGACCCGTCGGACGAAAGACTTAGCTTCAAGGGACGAACCGCCTTGAAGAAGCGCACAAAGAGAGAACGCAAGACTCGATCCGGCGGCGGGGACCCAAACACGCAGCACGCGCTGCCACATGGGTTGCGGCATCCGAAAATTTCGCAGTTCGGCATCCGTGTCAACCGCGGCCCCGAACAAAGCATGCGTGAACCGGGCGTTCGAAGCAGGATGTGCGATGGCAATAGCGGGAATTGTGCACGTGCGCATTGTACGCAAGGTGGCGATGACTGCAAGCGCGACTTTCACGTTGCTCAAGAAGAAATGACAGTAGAGATGAAAAACTTGGTCAAGCAATGATTCTTTCATCATATTCAACCGACAAAGGACACGCTTGTCGTTTAGTCGGGAAGAGTTGCTTGCAATTTGCCAGTCTTTTATGGCTGGCGACCCAGCGCTACCTACCGATGCTCTTTGAATGTGGTGTAGAAAGTGTTAAACGCAAATTCCTACGATAGCAATGCGGTTCTAACGCAATACAATTTTACTGGTCTTCAAGTGCAGATGCCAAGAGAGCTCTAATGATTCACGCCGCAATAGAAGGCTCTGTATTAATTTTAGCCCCCTGGAGCAGTGGGGAGTCTGCACGTCCAGTTTCAAAAAAAATGTGACGCAGCGGCCTCTCCATGGCGCTTCGCATTTCGCATATAAATACCCAGCAGTTTTGGACAAAAGCATTTTTCAATAGGAAACCTTTTATTAACGCAATTTTTTTTCATATATTGTATGATTTCACTATAACAATCACGATATCCGCAGATCACCCGACGGCAGTGCTGTTGTTTGTTTTCTATTCATGTTTTTACTATCGTCAAAGGCGTTCCCCATTGATTGTTCTGTGGCAGTCTTAACTGTTCGATGCGATCGCTGGAAACACTTTTAAAGAAAAATTTTGCTACATATCAGAACAATGGACAATTCAATAACAGTGTCTTACAATATTTCCATTTCAAAAATTTTTTGCCGCGGCGCTGGCCATACAGGCATTCTACGCATATCTGCGTAGGATGCCCATTGAGGCACCCTACGTATATCGTCTGTTGTGAGGTATTTGATAACCTCCAGTTGGTCATACGGTTTCTGTGACCAGAATCCGTTGCAAAGTGTCACCACGCATTCGCTGTCCAGACGAATAGAGAGAAGAGAGCACTGCGTGATGCGCTCATTCTGTCCTTTGCAGGCCGCCCTGTTGTCAATGTTCACGGGCATGGGACTGGCCTTCTGGGTCGCCATTGGAGGCATGGTCTACCCTCGCGCACCCGTGGCCGCCCGCACAACGCTCGAGGAGTGCACGTTCAACTACACGGCCAGGGTGTATCCCCCGCGCATCTACTACTCCGGGTAAGCAGTGCTCATGACAGCGCACGCGCTGTTAGCAGCTTGTAGGCAAGACAAGCCACTTGCAGGCCAGTATCACTGAGTTTCATAGCTTCTGTCTCGTGCACACATTCATGCAGTTAATATACACAATCTTGGAGCCAGCGAAGGATTCGTTTGTTTTTAGCTTCTGCTGACTATATGCGGTTGCACTTGTACCCTCGCCAAATTTATTCTGATGCGCACACTAACGCAAGCTTAGTAGGACATAACGACAACAAAAAATCTTACCTTGCCAACACACCACAACGTTTTAAGCAGAAGTCATAGGGCGCCCGCCGAAGGAGAGCAGCTGGCTTTAAAAACGCGCTGATGCGATCCGCAAACCTGAACGCACTTTCGGGTGCTGCGCAACTTCATACTAGCTATCAGTACTACAGTAAAAATTGTGATACCTTAAATATAGATTAATTTCATCCTTGCTAATGAGTGATGCTATCCATGCAACAATAACCGCCGCGGTGGCTCAGTGGTTGTGGCGCTCGGCTGCTGACCCGAAAGACGCGGGTTCGATCTCGGCCGCAGCGGTCGAAGTTCGATGGAGGCGAAATTCTAGAGGCCCGTGTACTGTGCGATGTCAGTACACGTTAAAGAACCCCAGGTGGTCGAAATTTCCGGAGCCCTTCACTACGGCGTCCCTCATAGCCTGAGTCGCTTTGGGACGTTAAACCCCCGTAAACCAAACTAAACCATACAACAATACAAGGAACATTTGTTCTGAGAGTAATTTTGTTGGGTGCTAGCTTTTAAGCTCTTTGTATGCGACAATATTACGAATGAGCCGGCAGGCCAAAAGCGAAATGCACGTTACTCTGCGGTCGAAGCTTTATCTCCTATATACAGTGTCAGAGCTAGAGTTGAAACATCTGCTGCTTGGTACAACACAACGGTCAGTCCAAAACCTGTGGCTGTTCTAAACGCTGGAGACCCGCCTCCTCGCGCTTGCGACGAATCCTGCTTTCAATTTCTGGAGCAGCGACAATCTTCAAAAATAAGAGCTTCAAGTTTCTATGACGGCAGTACACACGAAGCAAGATCACCAGTATGTACTTATGTCCCGCTTTTTGAAGACAGCACGCAAAGTCGAGGCGGCAGAGCTTCAACGTTAATTAGAACAGCCACAGGCGAGCCATCGTCCCGCAGCTACTGGCGGTCGCGTGTTCACTTTCATGCTGTTTACACCTGTACGTGCGCTCCCATCCTGGCCTAGAGAGCGTCGGAGCAGGTCACCGCCTCGTGTACATGGAATAAACATGCAGCAGCTCGAGAAAAAAACTTGGCTTACGCAACGGTGACGCTCAGACCTTGAATTTTATTATGTGTGTAGCGTGAAGGGCCGGCGTCCGCAAGGATTTGCAAGGCGACTTTCCCCCGTTTAACGTGGCCCGAAGCGAAGTGCCGCCGTAACCAGTTTTATACTTTTGCTTCGACTTCGGATGATGCACGCTTCGGAGTAATTCATACTAACAAAGAATGTACTTGCGCAATTCAGCATGCAAATAATTCTCCTTGGTCTCCTTTTCCAGAGGCATTTACGAGCTGTACCATATATCGTACATGTGGATTCCAGTCATCAGCTTCTTCGTCACATTTTTCGTGGCCGTCCTCATCACGCTTGCGCTTGGTGAGTCTTCCTGTCCGGCTGTGCTCCGCTCGCATGATTGATGGCAAAGCGAATTTCAGATCGGTGCGACCAAATGTTTTGCCTTCATGCCACACGTTCTATAGCGATTAAAATATTACGGGACGCGGATTCCCGGAAAAATGTTTATTGCAGCTCAACTTCGCAACCCAGTCGGATGTTATTGTTGCCAGCAGATAAAGCGTGCATTGCTCCACGTACCTTGCCACATTTCAGGACAATGGATTACATGACTGCTCAAAAAAAAAAAAGAAAGTTTCCGCGCACTCGCACCCCGTAAGCTCTCGATTGCGATAGTACAATAGTATCAAAAGCCCAGAGGCAGCCTTCTACCACGTTCAGTTCTAGCAAAGCTTCTTAGGGCTCCTATACTGTAAATACATATAGCCACTCGTAAAACTACGACGAGCGCGAAGATTGTTGGCGGGGAAGCAAATACGCTGAGTAGAAATTATAATAAGATGCAATTATTTACGGACACCTTTTTCTGTAAACATTAAGAAAGGCTACAGGAGGCTCAACTTATGTGCTCTGCGATAAAAAGGTACAGACTCGCTTTTTTTTATTTCCTACGCGTGTTGAAATATTTTTGTAACTGTTTACAAAAAGCTGGCGGGCCCATACAGCTTGGCTAGTGCCGAGCAGCCATGTACATACAAACATGGCACGTCCTAAATACTTTTTCAATCGATGATGAACTTCCGTATAGCAATGCGCATTTGTCTGCCGAACAAACGTCAAGACAGTCAAAAAAAAGCCAGACAACTAATTTTTACTAAGAACAATAACTGGATGTAGTTATCTTCAATATCCCTTTAAACCACTGGTTGTCATCAAAATTTCCAGGTCGCAGCGAATGAAAAACGGTCACAGTCATTAAATCCGGCAGGCATACCATCCTGTATTATCTACGAAAGTAAAGCCCTCGGCGGCGATTCTTTAACTGCCTGGTGCCTCGTAAACAAGCGGGTCGGCTCACGGCATTATAAGCTCGTTTGACATCAAGACTGGGCTTTACGGTGACCACCACGACATCCACATATTGGCGGTAAATGTTACACCGCTTTTGCACGCAGGTCTCAAGAACTCGGCCGACGTGGACCCCAGTTTAATAACTCCGGCCATGAGGAAGTTATACCTAAGGACAAGGCCCAAGGTGGAAAAGCCGTGCACTAAGGAACAAAAGTGTGCGCCCACGAAAACGGAGGTTAGTAAGCAGAACTGTGATTCGTGGTAAGACCACGGAGGCAAGATACTGCACAGTTTTAGCATAGTGCGATTCATGTCCTGTTACCGCGGTCCGCTCACTTGGGGACCCTGCTGCACATGTGCAGGGGCAGGTGTGCGCCCGGACCTGGCTCCTCGTGACTCTCTGCGCATGCGCAAATAGCTCCTCGGGGATCCGTATCGTGGATGGATCGCGCTACGCTAAAACTCTATCTCCCAACGCCTCCGCCAAATGTCGCACGGAGGCAAGGCAAAGTACATGACTTGATAGACACGACTACACATGTTTCACAGCCAGCGGGTCTAGGCAAGAACTCCGTAACGCGCCTCTTACTGCTTCGTCGTATTCTCTTCCGTAATAATACAGTGCTCAGTTTATGGGATGGACAGAGAACCCCATTTATTGACATCCTTTCTTTACGAGTACAGCGGCCAAAATTCATGCACAGAGCAAAACAGAAGGGCTGGGACCTATGTTAACCATGCATTCGGTCGCCTCATTACGTACGCTACTCAACGGGAGCAAAGTACAAAGAAACAAAAAGCTAGAGGGTGCCTATAATGCACACAAATCATGCACACAAGAAAAATAACAGTTGTTATCCGAAGGTGACCGGTACGTGCCATCCTTTATAAGCGCGAAACGATTTAGATCGGCCACGCTGCTCGATGTGACGCAGTGCATCCACACGCCGAAACGTTTAAGGCAGCGCTCAGCGAGGGTTTTTTTATTTTTATTTTTGCATATCAATGACAGACATGGCTGCCTACAATTGCTTTTGAGTTGTCGCACCCTTTGGTACACACAGTAGCCTGAAATTTATTGCTTAAAGACGCTTCCGGCTACTGATCTGGAGTTCCCGAGTTCGAACCCGACCGCGGCGGCTGCGTTTTTATGGAGTCAGAACGCTAAGGCGCCCGTGTGCTGTGCCATGTAAGTGCACGTTAAAGATCCCCAGGTGGTCGAAATTATACCGGAGCCCTCCACTACGACACCTTTTTCTTTCTTTCTTCGTTCACTCCCTCCTTTATCCCTTCCCTTACGGCGCGGTTCAGATGTCCAACGATATATGAGACAGATACTGCGCCATTTCCTTTCCCCAAAAACCAATTATTATTATTAAAGACGCTTCCGAAAGATGGCGCCAAGCGCATAGACAAATTAAAGTAGACACATATGACAGCGATATGTACTGCCACTGCCCGAAATTCTGGACAGGACCTGCAGAGTTCTGGAGGAAAGGCTGTGAGCGTCACATTACGCGAGAAAATGTGAAAGTTGATAATCTATGAAACGTCCATCTTCCTTGCATTTGAACACTTATTTACATAAAGAAGTTACCGCTCCCAGGGTTCATATTATACTTTCTTTTCTTGCAGGAAATCATAACGGAGAAACCGGACAAGGCGCATGAGATTAGCAGCTACCGAAACGGTCACGTGAACTACGCCATGACCAACGACGACGGCACGGAACACACAGCCATGTAGGCGCCGAAAAGACTGTGATATTTTACGCTGTTTAACTATTTACTTCGTATGGTGCATACCTCGATTTGTACGCGTTGATTTGCACTGTGAACAGAACCGATCGACGGTTATTTTATACGCCGTGTACAGTATTCATTGCAGCCGCACTCACCAAATCATCAATGTGCTCGCCTCGGGGCACATACCAACTATGACGCAGCATGCAAACCAAAGCAGTGGCTAAGGCTGTTGTTATTGCCGTGCATTACAGATGCATATACATTTAATATACACTGCCTCGCGCCACATCTTGCTGACTTTCCACACAGTCGGTTCTGACGCTTGAAGCCTTGCACCCGGGCATTTTTATCGAACCATGCTCCTTGCTCGTGATGGCCCTCCCACCCTCTTGCTCACATCATAAGTTCTTTTCAATGCGTAATGCCATCTGCCGATTCGTTGTGGCCCCAGAATAGCGGCTTGGCGGCCGTATTACATATACCTGCGCTTTGAAAAGAGTCATGATTGCTAAAAGAAGTTTGTAAAAAATCTTATTAACCAGAGCAGTCCAATCTCATTAGACGCAATTAAAGAGCTGCAACATCAGTTGCAGAAATTTCTCGGAAAGGAAAAAAAAAAACCTTTCTATCTCAGCGAACCGCAAATGGCAGCCGCATAGAACTACAAGGCATTTAATAGGTGCCGACTCTTGTCCACGTCCGAAGCTTGTGCAAGTTGTACCTGTGCCTGAACAAGGGGCCCTACTACGCAATTCAAAAAGATCGACGAGCGTTTGTGCGCAGGGTTCCTGCCCTTCTAGTGCTTTTGATGATCTATCCCTCACAAAACTATCGCACTTCACAATTCTCTTGCTCTTATCCATTCGACCATACTTCTCTTCTTATTAATGCGATGACATTAAAAGCCTCATCGGGGAAATATATGTGTTCGTCAAAAAAAAATTCGCCCACTTGCTGGAGGTCATCAAATCGGATAATTCTCATTGGCTGGAGGAAGTGACGTCGCCAGACCGGAAAAAGAAATCACTTCCGGTAAAGGCATTAAAAGCTTCAAATGCTATTGGATTGCAAGTAATTAGGTTTCCCTGTGAATTTTAGTTTCAACTTAACGCAGCCTGAATTAATCCCCTGTAGGGTTGCTTTCGAATGTACTTCATCTCTTTTTTTCGGACGTCCAAAGCGTTTGTTTCAGTGCTTACCCTTGATCAGAAAAGGCGTGGTGCCAGTAGTCATTTGGATCGGTGCTAGTCTACTTACCTCATATCGAAAAGCAAATATGGTGTTCGTCAAAACTATTAACTGAGCCTTACGAGGCGCCGTGAAGATTTCTGCCAGTGTGTGTAAATCGAGGGCAATGACAACAAAGACCTGATTCACGCTTTCGACCAAAAGTTGCTGCTTATTTTTTTTTTTACCAAGGAAATTAACGAACGACTGCGCCAATGATGTTCAGGAAGGATGGAGTTCATAGCCGCGACACAACAATGCAGGCAAACATGGCGACAGGCATAGAGAGTTTTCCCGCATTTCTCCCTCGCCTCCTACAACACTGGAAAGGAGAACGCAGAAAGCGGTGGCAGAAAAAAATCTCACTATGAAGTGTCGCCTGTAACATGAGCCGACTGTCAAAGCCGAAGACGCCGCTCGAAAGCCAGTATAGTCGGATCAACGTAAATACGTTGGCACAGCTCGACGACATGAAACATTAGGACAACATTAGAAGCCCCATGAGACCAAAACACGTGGTCGGTCATAAAATTCGCCCATTGACCGGAGGGAAGTGACGCCACCAGATCGGACGTGACGTCACATCCGGTAAAGACAAACAGCTGGCAAACCTATCGCATTGCCATGGAAGTAGGTGTCCCGGTGAAATTTTTCTCTTTAAGATTTTTTTATGCTGCGGCTATGATTTCTTAAGATGATATTCATTCCACGTACGGTTCCTAGTCGCTGAGAGTAGCAGGGCACGCTATGGTGTGTGTGTTTTCGTCAAGACGGTACATCACTTGCCCCATTAGTCCCCAAGCGCCCTCGGTCTCAAGACAGACTCTCGGAACAATCAGGCCAGGAAACGATCCGAGATTTCTTCTCACTTTTGCTCCAGTCATGTTTCGTGTTGTTGCCCGCTGTACAGTGGAAGCAGACGAATTTCTCTTTTATGCTTGCCACTTCGTGCGAACGGATTCTCCGCAAAGCTCGCCACTCCAAAAATTGATGTGGTTCCGGATAAACCAGCCGAGATCACACGAGGATCGCCCATAACTATGTGCGCGCAGCTCCAACGCTGGGTTACGGGTCTTGCAGTAATGTCTTGCCCATCCACTTCTAACACCTTAGCACCGACTTTGAAGCAGTGGCCTATATGGCTCGTGTCTCTAGTACCTAATGCACCGTAAACACGAATACGCTCATATGGGAGCATAAGGGAGCAACGTGTCCTCTAGTGAATAGTGCACACCCTTTTGTGCGCTAGAAGATATCTTATACCCCTGTCACACGGGCACTCTAAACGCACATTGAACTAATGCTCCTTTACGCTCCCAAAGGAGCACTAATTCAAGGGAGTTCGTCCGTGCTACACGGTCGCGGAACGACCTTCGCAAGAAGTTTTTAGCGCCCTCATCGGCGAAAACCGTTAATAAATTTGCAAACCTCACTGCTCATGTAAATACAGAAATGTCAATTTTTTTAGTAAATTAGTTTTATAACCGTATTATATTAAAGCAACGCAATTTTAACTGCAAAAATGACATGATTTTCTAAGTACAGAGCACAACATCACAGTGCTGGCAACACTGAGCCCAACTCGCTCAGTCTGGCTCAGGCTCAGCTTCGTTCTTGGGTTGTTCCCTTAATCTTATGAACCACTAATCTTATGAAGTGAATTTATAAAATGAAAATTGAACGTTTCTTTTCTCAATTTATTTATGCTGTTAACTCGCTGGGAGAGAGAGTACTCGCTTGAAGCCTCAAAGGACGAACTCGAGCTGCCTTGTTTCGAAGCTCCTTTGAGCTAGGTGCCCTTTGGCGCGTCCGTGTGGCAGCGCGCGTTCGTCCTTAGAGTAATGGAGTATTATTTCAAAGTACCTTTACAGTGTCCGTGTGACAGGGGTATTACTCTACTTTTTTACTCTTTCTGTATAGAGTGTGTGACCTGTTTTACCCTCAGTATAGTCACAAGCAAATTACGTGTTGCTCACTAAGAAGAATGTTGTTCGTTGACGTAGACTGCACAAGGCATCTGAGTCAGGACAGCGCAGACATCTACTGCGTCCCGTCCTGAAGTGCTGCCATGTAATGGTAACATACATGCCATGGTTCCACGCACTGCGCCTGGTATGTTTTTACCTAAAGTTGTTGGAAACAAGTTTTTATTGTTGTACTACTGTTGTTGAATTTGAAGTTGTTACCTATTGCACGCCTCTATTTGTTCGTGCAAGTTGCTCATTGACATCATCCCATGCATTATGCACATTAACCAGCTCATGAACCATTATTGTATGTAAATAGATTATTGTGAAATGGAAAATAAAATCTGTCTACATTATCGATGCGTTCTTCGTATTTTTATTCTTACTATTGTTATTGTTGCTGCACTGAAATCAATATCACAAACTTTTGTTTTCAAGTGAAAAGTAAACCGGAGGCAACTATACTGCTCATGCACAACCACTGATTGCTGGAGCGTCAAAATGCCCCAATCCTCAAGCGTCAGAGCGGCAAGTTTCCTCTACCGCGATGCTAGTCACCAGCATAATTTAAAGGTATGCTACCGATATTAATGATCATAATAGCATTGCGCCGCTTCTCTAATTATTTTTCGGTGTACACAAAATAGCGAGCAAACCGCACTGTTCCGGCTGACGCAGGAGAGTGATTACAGGGGCTTATCTAGAAGAGCCTCCCTTGCAACTGCGGTGCATTCAATTCGGCCATTATTGATGACGATGATTTCATTCTTGGTAACCGCCCTAAAGCGCATTAGATAATTTTGGAACGCCGTGCCGCTTGTATGCGAAAAGGAGCTTGTTACTTGCGCAGATAACCTGAATGTGTAACGAGAGCCGACATTATGGCAGAAATGCATCGCGGCCATGGAATTCAGCTATCTGGATCCAATGTCCAATTTCACCGTTAACAGAGCCGCTAACTGTTCACTCCCCCCCCCCCCCCCCCCACCACACACACACACACTTTTTTTTTTTTTTGCACAGATGCCAGAGGACAGAGGATACTTCTGAAAGGTCACATTTTCGACCGTCTGACCTATAAGACGGTCCATTGTAGCTGCAGGTGCATAGAAACCTTATTTTAGGCGGAATTTGAAGAAGCGCTGTGCCCACACGACAGGTACTAAGCACTCTTTGGCGGCCAATCGAACAGCTGGCGCAACCCCAAACGGACGCGGTGGCATAGATGCCTCATATTCAGAACTCGCCGATCACGCCATCTACAAGGCAAAAGCTAAAACACTCGGCTTGTGAGACCTCGAGACTCGCGACAGTGGCGGCGCGCGAAATGTAGGTCACTGCTCCGCGACGGAAATCCTAGATGCGGCCTCTGAAACGGACTCACGGTATCGTTACGTCCTTTTACGTCAGATGGCGGCACATAGGTTCAGCGATACAGGAGGTGGCGGCAATGTTTCTGCCTCCGATATGCAGTTTCAGTACATCACCTTGCGCGCTGCGCAGACTCTCCTCACGCCGGAAAATGTCGTGCCAAAACTCGCGCGCCTCGGAAGGAAGTCTTAGCATTTTAAATGCTTTATCGCATTGTGGAGCACGGCTGATTGATTAATGAGATTAATTGATTAATTAATGAGACCGAGTCATCGGCAATCAATCGACTCTTGATCCCTCAGGTGTACAGTCGAAACATTTATATTTAAAACGAATAGCTTGGTCTCGATCCTTCCTGTACCTTGGCGTACGCATTTTGAAAATTCGTGCGTTAAACGAAATAAATTTTGCCATAGCCACGATATTCAAAAACATTACGCAGAAAGGTGTCACCTAAGATTCCTACAGAACTATAGTCCGCTACAATTCAAGACCGAAGCGGCATACTCCCATTAAATGAGACTCTCCCGCCCATGACACTGATCGATAATTGTTATGGCATCGTCGTTATTCCGATTAATCCGTGGTTAATTTCTAGCATCTGAAAGCCCCCACTGATGTCATGACAGCAGGTGCAAGGGAATCACCATGACGCCATTGGCCGGACAGCCTCCTTTAATGGGGATTTGCTGCTTCGTTCCTGAGTTGCGTCCGATTATAGCAATACTGACTCCCCTGGCCTGGTGCTCGGCTTAATCAGGGTGAAATGCTTGGGCGATGGGTCTTTGACCCCACCTTGAGTAAAACGAAAAATACATTGTGCCATGGCGCTCTTTGGCCACAGATGCCCTTGCGCCATAAAAAAATCCATCTTCATCATCATGTTGAAATGTAAAGCTAAAGATGTCAGAAATTAGACATAGGCTATTCAGCTCTCGGCTGTTCTGCATTGAACTGCTGAGCGAGGACTATTCGCCACACGAATTTAAAATTTAGACCTCAAAAACCAAGGAATCAGCCGTAGTCAAAACTGAATATAAACAAAATCAAAACCAGATCGAAAGTCGCTTTGATTTCCAACCGAATGATAAAAAGTGCGGCAGGATGCATTGTTGGGAGAGTTGGGAGGTGGATTTGAGAAGCTTACAAGAGAACAAGACTGGCGCAAAACTTACGACTGAATTTTGCTGGAACTTTCGCTAAGTCAGATTATATGAATCATACATATTTGTTTTAGCCACCCAGCGCGAGTCAGTGGTATGCCACCCACCAACTTCCGAAGTGCTGGACATCCTCTCTTGCATAGCTAACGTGCAAAATACAATAGAAAGAGGATGAACAACTCCAGGAAGGGCTAGCAGCAGTGAGACTGTTCGACCAACTGAGTAGCGAGACGCGGAATTGTGTGAGAGACGTGATCCACATGAACCGCGACGACCACAGAATGCCCGGGGTTTTAAGGCTTACACTGCGATAATTTGGTGAGACGACGTTTTTTCATATTCTTACCAGTGTGCGCACACCAGATGATTAAATTGACATAAAAAATCAATACTACGCAGTGCGAAAATGAGTGGCTAAAAGAGGCGCTTAAATTATAGGAAAGGCGGTGGAATAGACACTGTAAGCAAGGAGTTCTCTTGATAAGTATACCTCTACAGGCACTTAGCTTGCGCGCCTCGATGTATTATCCAATCGGCTGTCGGTCTCCTTCGAGAACTATTGATATTAGGTTTGCATGAAAAATAATCTGTTTGTGGAAAGTAAAACCTCCAAAACTGTGTCACCATTTACCTAGCGGAAAAACAACCCACTCAGGCGCCGTCATTTTAATACGATGCCCTGGTTTGTAGGAGCGTGAAGCAATACCTTAAATGATGTGCCAGCCTGTCATGGGACAGCGGCTGCGAGTAAGAAGCGTTCGCTGAACCATTCTTTTTTTTATTTTCGTTTGAACTGTAATTCTGCTGTCACGAAAAGCATTCTGATGACGAAAGCTGCATAGAAAATAAAAAAGATCAACAATCAAAAGGTATCCGCTAGAACTTGTAAAATTCGCTCTCACGCAGGGATGCGTACTTTTGGTCGCGAACGCAATCGAGCAACGTGCAGTGTCCTCAGATATTAAAAAGAACAAAGTTCGAGCAATCAGTTAATAACGAGCGGTTAGCTGAGCGCCTATTTGTTTTTAGCGTAATTTGGAATTAGTCCTGCTTTTAATATCCACAGGAAAAGAAAGCAATGAAGAAATTCCCAGATTCTTCCCGCCCTCCCAGGCAATCTTTGCCCATTTGCACGAGTTATATTTAGGACCCTTCGATTTCGGGTTGTATTTTTTCCAGAATTCTGGGAGTAAAAATTGTGCCATATTTTTTTTTGCTAAAATTCGGTTACAAATCCGTTGACTCGGCCAAATTTTCGATGATTTGGATTTTTTCCGGCAATTCGTCGCGTGCATTGTTTTGGAATAAATAAATATAGCATGAACGCTGGTTTTTATATGGTATGCAAAACGGCCTTCTTTTTGTCTCATTGATTCGCACAAAACATGAAGATGACAAGTTGCACTAAAATAGTGCTAACACAGTTATTTCCTCGTGCACACCACCATCTCCTCCGCAGCATTTCCCCGTTCGTAGAAAACTGGCCTCGCTTTCTACAGTGCTAAGGCATTAATTCCTTAGCCCACCGATTGTTTTAAGCACACAATAACCTTGGAGTATGATGTTGTAGGAGTAGGAGCTCTTCATGCAATAATGCCAATGAAACGTCCGGTCAGTATACGTGTTTTATGCTCTCTTTTCTGAAGCGCCTACTTTCCGAATTTATCTCCATATTAAGCAGCATCACGACTAACAAGCGTTAAATGATGTTTAAAATAACCAGTGAACTGAAAATTTCGTCTGGAATAAACTCACGATATCTGCTAATTCTCGCATAGGCGTCTTCATCTTTGTGCACTGGGAAACTACATTCTTTTGCGCATTATGGGGGAGGAATCCGGTTTAACCCGATCTTTAAGAAATGTATGCCCGGGGTGCAAAAATCGGGTTTGAAAACAAAGAGGCCTATGTGTCTTGTAGCAGTCTACTTCTTCGACTTCTTTCCAGGCGAATAATTGACTCGGTCTACCTCTATACCCCTCCCCCCCCCCCCCCCCCCCCCCCCCCGGCCTTCCAGTTTTCTTTTCAACGGCTTTTGCCTTTCATAGTTTCTCCTGAACCTTCCATATCCTTTTTTAATTTTCCGATACCTGCTTTCGCCCGCCCCGTAATGCTTTTCCTACAGGATGTTCGTTCCAGAAACAGCAGCGACAGGATGAGATGTTACCTTTATGAAAACAGACGGCGGCTTCTTTCGCAAAAAATATAGAGCGCGCAAGGGGGGGTGGGGGATAGGCGAGAGTGAGGAGGAGGGGACTTGATGAAGAAGGCATTATATTGTAATGCATGGGTGAGAGTTTCCTACGCGGAAAGCGAAAGAAAGAAAAACCAAGGAGAGCTTCGGTAATCATATCCGCGAACGGCGTCACGGCACCTGAGACATGCGTCAAGGTCCGCCCTAGTTTTGGCAGCACGCGTTCAAGCGCGCTTTCAACGAACAGCGGGCGTGGGGAGGCGAGGCGTTGTCGATCGGTGCCCGGAGAGTAAGTCGGTCGACAGCCGCTCCCTTTTGAAACAGCTCCTCCGCACCGCTACACCAACATGGCCACACTCAAATCTGTGAAATCGCCGTGGCTTACACGAGGACCTGGAAAGCTTGGGTAATAAATCGAAGAGTGACGAAGGCGAAATCGGCGCCTGGACCACTTGCCACGGTGGGCTCCGGGTGTGGCGCTGGCTCATCACCGTGAAGGCCTTGTCTTACGATGCACGGTCGCGTTTAGGTGGAGGCGAAGCACGCAAGCACTCATTCAAGACATCCGGAGCAGTCGACTAAATGAAGGAAGGGGGCGGGGGGGGGGGGGGGGGGGGGCTTTGCTTTGCACGGCTTCGGATTACTTTCGACCAGTGGGGAGTTACCGGAGCCTCAATGCGCGAGGCTCCTGTCATCTCGTCTCGTCGGTCAGTGCTGAGAGAGCAGAACACCCTTTATCAGACATTTCGTGGCGCTTGACCCCTCGCGCGCTCTCTTTCAACGCGATAGCGTTAAAGGTCCCGTTCACCAGAAAATATGGTCTCGGCTTTGTGAGCGAGACATCACGGGCATGGCTCTGGAAGGTGGTCCCCAGAGAGCAACCTAGAAGGCAGGTGGGCCACTTAGGTCAACTGAGCTTGTGGCGTCATCACAACCTACCCATCGGATAGTGAGCAAACTGCCCACCATCACAGGTGGCAGTTAAAATAATGATTGGTCGCTCGGGAAGAGCAACCTCAGCCGCACAAGGCTTACCGCTGGGGCCACCTGCCATCGCAGGGCGGTGGCGCATTGCTTAACCACTGCACCACTGCTCCAGGAGTGGTATGAGGACTATACATGGATCTATGAATGTTAAATAAAGATTGACCTTTAAGGCGGCGCTCAAGAGAGCACTACATTTTTTTCAACCATTGCCATGTCCTTTGACATGTCCTTGGTCCATGTCCACCGCGATGTCCAAGAGGAAAGGAGAAAGCGTTTGTAAGATCATCGCCAAAAGTTGCAAAAAAAAAACAAAAACAGAAAGGAGATGCATCATGGCGTCGTATAATTTATTCCCTGAGTGCCACATAATTGCGTGTGCATTTGTACCTTCCAGCATGCTAACAATGCTCAGGGGGAGTGGAAGCCTGAAAAGAAAAGGAAAATGCCGCTTCCAATACATATGTCAGTGCACGTTAAAGATCCCCAGGTGGTCGAAATTATTCCGGAGCCCTCCACTACGGCACCTCTCTCTTCCTTTCTTCTTTCACTCCCTCCTTACCCTTTCCTTACGGCGCGGTTCAGGTGTCCAACGATATATGAGACAGATACTGCGCCATTTCCTTTCCCCAAAAACCAATTATTATTATTATTATTATTATTATTATTATTATTATTATTATTATTATTATTATTATTATTATTATTATTATTATTATTATTCCAATACAGTCACTTCCAGAACTCTTTGAACAACTTTACGTGCACTCTAAACACGAATACGCCTGTAAGGGAGTAAAAAAGAGAGCTGTCCTATAGCTCCTTCCTTTTTAGGGGTATGGCATGCTGGCCAATTTCAGGGATAGAACGGATGCACACTTCCACCGCAAAACATATAAACTTGATGCAGTTATCAATGGAAGGAGGCGTGACACCCGAAGTCTTGAGATTATCAAATAGAGGAGATTGAAATTCCGGTTAGAATCTCCTTAACTGCTTATGCTAGAACTTGGCACATTTTGAAGAAGGAATTTGAGAAATACTGACACCAATTATTAATGATGATGATGATTTTTATGGCGCAAGGGCATCTATGGCCAAAGAGCGCCATGACACAAGATATTTTCGACGTCTCAAGGTAGGGTCAAAGACCGATTTCCCAAGCATTTCACCCTAAATAAGCCGCGCACCAAACCAGGGGAAAGCTTGTACCCAATGTATCACCGGTGGGTACCCGGCGGCACTGGGGATCCAGCCCCGCACCTCCTACATGCGAGGCGGATGCTCAACCACTCGGCCACCGCTGCGGTGTCCAAATAATAAATTATTTGGAACATAACGTTTCAGGAGCTGTATGCGCCGACGGGGGCGCATGCAGTGGCGGCGCCTTGCGGCGCCTCGTAGAAGCAGCAGGAAAAAAAAAAAATGCAGCGCCCGGGCAGGCGGCTCCGGCGCTCTCTCCGGCGGCGCGCGCTCAGAGCAGACGACAAGCAGTCGAGACGGGTGTTCGCTTCAGCGGGCACCCCGTGAAGTTGTATTTCAGTAGTTTCATTCCAGGCAGCCAGGCGCCGCCAGCAGGATAGTGGTGCCGCGGGCTTGTGACCTTTTCTGGTCGCCGCAGACGGCGGAGTTTCCACTCCTTATAGTCTTCCTCCGTGGTCAGGGGTGACTGAAATGTGAGCCAGCAGTAGGTGCAAGGAGCGGCCTTCGCTTTCCCTTCATTCACGTCCATTAACGTACGCGTAGGGGAGCGTTGCCGGAGTCCTATTCACCGGCGTTTTTGAGCCGGATGTCCCATGACTCAAAGTGTCGCCACGTTGCAGGCTCACTACTTCCGCAGCGTTGACTGCTATGCATGAAACAGAGTGTAGGCACGCAAAAAGGGAAAGGCCAACAGCCGGTTTTTGCTGCTTACGTTTGGAGCTTCAACAGCTCGCCCTGTATACGAAAAGGACGTGTGGATGTTTCTTCAAAAGCTCACGAGAAGCGAAAGTAATAAATTTGCGTGACGAAAGAGAGTTGAGTGCGAATCTCGAACTGAATGCGGACAACACGTTAGACAGTGCAGTGTTATCCCGTAGAAACAACAAGCAGGTAGAAATCCCCCTTCCCCTAAAGTGAAAGAAAAATACAAGTGCGTAACAACGAGCGACACCGCCTAAACTAGGAAAATCTTAGCAAAATGCTGCGCTCATTTACAGTGGAGCAGCCCAGGGAAGTGAAAAATGCGCCTCCAAGTTCATGACCACATCGTCTGGAGAGCCACCTTTGACAGGAACTTGCCGCTTCGTTCTTAAGTTATATTCGATTAAACATGCCGAGTTTCGCAATGTCTTGATAATACTGTAGCTTAAAAATAATTATGCTATGGACTGCGAGTGGGCGTTTAACTGCGCAAGAGGTAAAATAGGTAAAACGGTGGTTCATTACGGCTTTACTGGTTATTCCAGCAATTCATTTCCATAGGAATACATGGAGAAAGCGTGGGACGGTTACCAGCGGAATGCCACAACTCGATCGTTCTGCCGTCAACGACTGGAACTTGGCGTAGCACTTGGACCACACATGGGAATGCTTGATATGTTATTTGCCACGAAAAAGAAAAAAAAAAGGTTTGATTCTTTGCTGCTTGAATGCGTTTAGGTTGAAACTGCATACCGTGCCTCTCAGTTAAAGACTGCGTGCCATGTCTAAGCGAAAAATGCAAGATTATATATATTTCCCGCCTTCCGCCGCAATCCCAGGTTGTGCGAACTCAGCTATCTTTGTCCTATTTTATTTCCAGAGGTATTTAAGGTTTTTCATCACTAGCACGCTGCAGGGACAGTCAGTGTTTCATCGTCATCACCAGCCTAACTACGTCCACTGTATTTAGAGGGACACTGAAATGATTCTAGTGCAAGAGATCTGTACAGGTGGTCTTTGTGGGTATTCCAGTTAAATCTGAAAGCTCTAAGTAAGTTTTAAAAATCGCTGCTCGCAGTAGCTCGGAACCGATTGGGGCGACGCACCTCGCCGTGCGTTCCCTACCCTGATGACGTCAGCGGGCAGACGGGGCGAGCTTGAAGGCTGGCCCTTCTGCCCACTGACGCCACGCACAGCTTTCAGATTTGACTGGAATACCCACAAAGGCCACCTCTACAAATTTGTTACACAAGAATATGCCCATAGAAATTGTTTCAGGGTCCCTTTAAAAGCCACTCCCGTATCCCTGCGCCATCTGCAGCCACCTTCTGCCCGCAAACTTGCTCGTCCAGATGTCTCTTTGCCGCTCCCTGCAAATTGCTCCTTCTCTTTTCCTGGCTGTTAATGTTACGCCTGTCGTTTTCGCTTCTATAGCTCGCTGCTCTGTAGGCCAAGCTTCTTCCCCAAAGGCGAGTACCCGCTAGGGATACCGGGAAGCTGCTATGCCGCGTTAGCATGAATGCGACAGAAGCCGACCCCCGTCCTCTTTTTGAGGGAAGGTGCAAAAACTTGTCCAGGAAGAGAATAGCGGACTAGTCACTCCTTTTCGCTACACTCTGTGTCCGGATCTGCGGACACGTACTACCTGGCCAAACGTTTTTATCTAATCTAAAAATGTCGGGCCAGGTAGTTAGATTACCTATCAGCGTTTTTAGATTAGCTAAAACGTTGGCCTGGCCTAAGTAGGTAATTTCCTTACCATTTTCAATGGCTAACGCAAGCTGTTCTCAAGCGAAGCGTTAACATTGTTGTTATTGTTGTTAGCCTATCAAAAGATGGCACATACCCACACTGGGGGATCAGCCAAGAATCGGGTGGCTATTCACCTGAACGCAGTTAATAAAAAGGAAAAGCACGTGGGAGCGCAACACCGGTGAATTCTTCCTCGTGAACAGAAAAGGGATGAGAGTTTTGATTTCAAAATTATATGAATAATAATAAAGAGAGGGATTAAATAATGATGATTAAGCGCTAACATAGGTGGCTACAAATACCTCTTTGCTCTCTTCCGTTGAAAGGGGTTGGTACAAGTCCTTAAATGACAGCCGCTCCATTCTTAAAATTTACGCCTTCTCTCTATTTTAGACAAAAGGGAGCAGGGACAAAGACGACTCCGCCTCTGTTGTCTTGCCAGCACGTGTTAGGTAATTTTTTTTTTCTTGATGGAGTATTCGGCTAAGGCGAACACTGTCGACATCGGTTCTTTACTTTCTGAGTAATTCATTGGTTACTTGCGCAGTGCTCACGATGCAACCCAGCGGCTGACGTACCTCTTTCTTCCACATTTCCCGGAATGCGCAAAAAAAAAATCATTTTTTTTTCAACATACGGTGAATGTCGCTTCGCTCGCGGTGTGCATTCGCTTCGTCTATCGCAGCTGTCAGCAACGTATATAACAAAGAAAATGACGCTCGCGCGGTGACCACGGACAATCGAACAAGAGGAACAGCACTAAATTCTGGACAGATGTCTTTCGAAGGCAAAGCGGACGCTTTCCGCGAAGAGCATCGTGACAAACAAGAAAGTACTGAACAACAGCGTTCTTAGATGCACCTGCACTGGCCAAGCAGGTTCTCTTTCATGCAAGTCAGTGCCAACAGAAACAGGATGTCCGCTTTTAGCTTTCTGACACCTGTCTCTGCAAACCCCGTGCGTCCAGACGCAGATGCATGTTCCAAACGCTTGCAAGATGCCGATTAGCTTTGCACTTTTCGTGTAGAAATTTTACTTCGCCTAGGGTCCCTAGAAATACTTGCTTCCTTGTCGCTCTTACAACTTCACACATAAGTGGTGGAGAAGAAGAAGACGACCTAAAAGCGGTGAAAACAAACAAACCAAATGTAGAGGCTTGTGCGAGTTGGGGGCACATTATTCTTAAAACGTTGCGAAAAAGACACGTACGCAGAGAAGAGACATACACACGAGCGCTGACTTACAGCCGATGATTTATTGCGAAGGAGCTCACTTTTATAGGCAGGTTGAGCAACAAACAAGAGAACATTGAGAAAAGGCACAAAACTGAGAAAAAAGAAGTAATAAAAGAAAATTTATCGTTATATCATTACTGCCTTTTTCCCTCCTCTTTTCTCTTTTTTCCTTCTTTTGTGCCTTTTTTCAACGTTTTCTTGTTTGTTGCGTAACTTGCCTATAAAAGTAGGCTTCTTGCCAATAAATCGTCATTCTTAAGGCAGCGCTCGTGTGTCTTTTCTTTGCGTCCGGGTCTTTTTTGCGCTGTTTTAATACTGGCTATAGTTATGTGTAATCAGGAGATTTGCTCAAGCTCGACCGAATGTCCATTTCCACCTCCCTTTCTGGCCTTCTTCCATTGTTGATATTAGATTTTGATGTTAGTCATTCTAATATGAATCTCGCAGACGCTGGCACTGTGCCAAACATGAATAACCAGCAGTGAATTCTTAAAGGGACCCTGAAATGATTTCGATAGGCGTATTCTAGTGCGACAGATCTGTGGAGGTGGTTTTTGTGGATATTCCAGTCAAATTTGAAAGCTCTGCTTGGATCCTATAATTTATAAATATTTTTTTTTTAAAATCGGTGCTCCCAGTAGCTCGCTGCCGATTAGGGTGACACATCGAGCCGTCGGTGCGGTATTTTGCGGTGAACCGGATTTTCTGGTGAATGGGGTCTTTAACTCTATCCCGTTATAAGTTCCAAGACCATTAAATACCCAGATTACAAAGTGACAGCATCAGCTTGCATGACTTCGGCAACTTCCGAGCGGGCGTTTCTTTTTTTTTTTTTGAGACGACATATTCAGCCAACACCGACCCCGTTTGCCGGGTTGGGATCTTCTCATAGAGCTATTCTCGTCCGAGAAATAAGAAATGAAAATGAAGTTTACCCTTACCCGGCAAAAGCGCTCCGCACAGTCCACTGATGTGCTAACAACACTGTCACGGTCGATTATCAAAACCAGGCCACGCGCTGGGCGCATAAAATCAAGTCGTCTTTACTCTACTACACAACTTACCCATAAGCGTTATGTAACGGGCAACCCTCACCTTTCCCGCCCCCTTCTACGAGACAAGGAACAGCAAGACCAAACCAGCGCCGCGTTCCGTTCCCTTTCTGGCAGTGGGCCGGTTCGCGGCCGTCGCTCCTAGCACCGGCCAGAGGAGAAAATAAGAACGCCGAACAATAGAATCTGGACGCGAAGATTAACGGCCGAGATGGAAATGGCCGGCCTTGCACGAGAGCAAGCGCATCCAGGAGGTGGCCTCTGGCAGCCGTTGTAATAAAACGATGGCCACGCACAGCTCAGCATGCCTGATAAAAAAGTAACGAAACAGCACCGGTTATATCGCGATGTGGAGGTGGGGGGGGGGGGGGGGGGTCAGCTCACGTCGTAACCTCGGCACCGCCATGATAGACTGGAATGAGCCGAGGCGCTAAAGCCGAGTAAACGTAACGCTGTGAGGGGAGAGGAGGAAGGGACAACGACGAGGAAGAGGGTGGCACGGCAGATGAGGGGAGGGGGGGGGGATGCACCTGGGCCGTCGAGGAGGGCAGCTCCTCTGGTTGCCGTCGGTTGACCTGGATTCGCGAAGTGGGAGGCTTCTCCCCCCCTCCCCGCCCCCCTCCTCACTTGACCCCCCTCTTCTTCCCCCACCGGCGCCGTGATGCGATCGGCGGCTCCACTACCACAACTCCGGTCGTCGCGCGGCGCGCCGGAGCGTCGTGTTGCAGCAGCGTCCTCCCGCGGCCAGCGCGAGCGCGTGCACTTGACCGAGTGACAGGAGGAGACCGGTGGCAGCACTAACCCAAATCCTGCCCGCGGCGGCGTAGTCTCCTCCGCCGGCGACGTGTTTTCAGTGGGGGGTGAAGATAGGTCGCTTGCGTCTACTCCACGCCTTCACGGGCTCCGCTCCTCCTTCATAGACGACGTCGTTTGCGGCGGCTGCTCCCCTTGTGAGTGGCGTGCGACGATCGTTTTTTGAAGTCGTGCCTCTGACATTCGCTGGCTGCCCTGCAGCGAAGAAGGGGATAGCGTTTTCTTTTGCTCATCACCGCCGGTCGAGGGACGAAGAAAGTGCCGCTTGTGTGTACTTGGCCGCCGCGGTGCAGACCGGCCGCTCGGTTTCTTCGGAGGCTGCTCTTGTGGGGGGGTCAACCACGTGTCCTGCACAGTGCGACTCGTTCTCCGGTGGCTGCGGCAGCCGGTGCTCTAGCCACCGTTGCCGCTATGGCTGGTGCGCTCCGGACGGCCTGATCCGTTGGTGTGACTGTGACCACGCTCTCACTGACTCTCTGCTCTTCATGCGTGCGAGGAGCCGCCGAAAAGGTGAGCCGACTTTGCGTTACTATGGATGTTTTGTATCGTGATTTGCCTATTGGTACAGGCTTCGTGCCAAGAAATAGACACGGGCTTCCCTTCTGACGTCTTTCCTCTCTATGGATATACCGTTATGAGAGACTTTCTCCGAGATGAAAGGCGTCAGCGCACCGGCATGTCCCAAGCCGAGAACTCCCGCATTATCAACCTGATGCCAAGGGTTGTACTGGTGGGATTGAGCCATAAGGGGTCTATGGGCGGGGAAGTCAGAGCTCTCGAGCATTTTGATCCAGCTGTGTTCGACAGTGGCTGTTGGAAGAAAGTACAGCACACCCATCTCTATCACTTCGCTCGTGTGGCCGGGGGGGGGGGGGGGGGGAGGGGGCTGTGAAAAGAGAAAGGAGCCTGGAATGATGATTAAAAAAACAGGAATGGACAGTACGAAAAACGAAACCTTATGTACAGACGTGAGCAGGCTTGTCTAGAACTCTCCGAGCTGCGACCTGCGGAGCAAATGACGCAAAATTGTATTGCTTAGCGGTTTTCACAGCTAATCCTTGTGCTCAAGCGCTGCCGCATAGATATATACAAGGAAGATAGAAGTAGAAGCGCAGTGCCCGCAATAAAGCAACTACGATAAGGTTTCACTTTATTTGTCCCGTCGTACACCGCTTCAGAGCTCTACAAAAGGGTATTAACCTCTGTACACAAACCCAAACTGCCAGAATCTCCAGCCCTGCCCCAGGGCGGAGGAACGACGGCTGCACTGCAGCCTCTCCCATGATTGCACCCACTCTCGGGACCAACTGGTCCACGACACTGCGGGCCCGTATCGCCAGCTCCGTGTCCCATAGGTCCCTTAACGACCCAAGCCCATTTGAACAGCTGCTTTAACTCGGGCAGTTCTCTGTTATGGCGTACCTCGACGCTGATTCCTGTAAATGTGAGGTGAAGAGATGCCAAGTATAGGAGGTATTCACTGAGGCCGCGCTACCAGACGGCGCGAGCGTCGCCGCGGCAAACGCGCCATGTTTGCGGTCGTTTCACGTAAGCTCGCGCAGTGTCACGGTACGCCGTGAGGTATCCGGCCTGAATTGTTAGTGAACCGTAACATCTTTGCACGTTGTTAAATGCGACAACGTTCACTTTTCTTTGTGGAACGCTTATTGTGCATCAAGTTTGCAGCAGAATTCTGTGCCGTAATTTAACCGAGCTGCGTGCCGCAACTCGGCAGCAAAACTGGCCGGCTGCATTGCACGCAAGAATGTACACGACTTGCTGCTTTTAATATCAGTTCATAACTGTCAGCTACTCATGCAGGACATATGGTGGATAACACAGCACATGATTGATTACCCATATTCCTAACGGACGCTGCAGAAAATCATATTTCCAGCGGCTGTAGTCCGCGAACTGCCGAAGCCTCATTGTTTCAGCAAAAACGCATATTGCGTCATAGCTGCTTTATTTACGCGATAAAATGGTCGAGCAAATACTGCCATGCACTCGCAGCACGAATGGCTGACATAACAATAATGTTTTGCAGGTTTTATTGCATAAACGTAGCGTTGCTTCCAGTGCACAAGACCTGGAATCTGTAAGCCGGTTCGCAGCAACGCGATGTGCAGCGATTCCGCTACATTCAGTAGTAACACGTCACTTTCAGAAGACAGAGATGACAAGTTAAGCTAGCTAAACAAACAGACACGTTTAACTACTCACCTAGGTGAAAAACGGCACTTCGGCCGTCGGCACCCTCAGCACGCATGTGGGGCCCGGGTCGACCGCTTGTCAAGCAATTGCACACTCTCATAGATTTGCATGCTTTAATTCCTCGACCTGTCGGCAAAATTACGCCGTGCACAAGGCAGACCTTAATATGGGTGAATTCAACGCACGGCAGCCGTCTTGTAGTACGTCGCACACCACGCCGGCACCTGCACATTCCTACGCGTCGACGTTTTCACAAAGTGTAACATTTTCAGCGTGCCCGCTCTTTTCTGCTTCGCGCAGTTCACGGCGTATCCACTCAGTCACACGGTGTTACCGGTCGGACAGAAAGGATTTGCGGCGAGACGCTAAATACACTCACATTTCACACGTCACAAGCGAGGTAAATGCTGCGGCTGCCGCGCGCGCGACCAACATGGCGAATGCCGCGCCGGCCACTAGCGCCCCTTGCGGATGACGTCACGTGAATACCTCCTATAGGTGAGCATTACGACGCGTACTACTTTCGTTATGCGCACTCTGCGCAGGAAAGCGACTGAATTCCTAGTTACACCACGGGCTAAGCACTGTTTCGGCACTTTTGGTTTCTGATGTCAACGCAACGCCATCGCTTGGCCATGTGGTATTAAGGTATATTGTCCGCAGCGAGTCGAAAGCGATGCCTTTACTACGAACTAGGACAGAGCTGTGACAAACATTCGAGCGGACAAGTTCCTCGTGCTTTCAAGCATCTTTTTTTTTTGGCCCTCGAAGTGACATTCGCGCGAACAATGTCGACAGTGAGGATTGTGTCCCAATGTTACACCCTTGCGATCCGGAACTTGTCGAACTTTGGTGCATAATTCAACTTATAAGTACCTTGTCTCGTGCTAACGTCAGTCTCATTCGCCCTCTGTACTTTCCAATGCGCAACAGCACTCCCTTATAAGCTGAAGGGTTTATGATGTAAGACTCATCATGAATGAATCTCTTGTCCATTGTTATATTCAGCGTTTGGTCACCAATCTTTGGCTCTCTCTCTCGGTCACCGAATTCGCGTTGCCGGCGCGCAATGCTCGAAGGAATTGCAATGCTATAAGATCGGCGTATAAGTTTTTCCGATACTTGAGGCAGCGATTTATTAGTATGCCTAAAGCTTAAAGCATGAATCCAGCGTCGTGACGGCAAGAAAACTAAGTTTAGCTGGAATGATGGCTCTCTGCAACGCTGATCTCAAAACTGGGGGACCTGCGATTCATACGACTGAAGCATTCAGATATTCTGGCTGAAGACCTAATGAAAGTCAGTGCATTATAAAAGCGCTAAGAATATATTTGGTGCGTTTAAACGGCGATTGAAAACAATTTGTGAAGAACACATAAAATGCATATCAGCTCGTTGCAACAAAAGAACACTTCTGGGTAAAAACAAGAAAAAGTGGAAATTAATGTTTCCCTGTATTGAATCTTTTTGCTGCAAGCGGACCTTCCGCTATGAAAATTTCAGCATCAGCACGCCATGTCAGGACCAACAAAATGCGCCCAGGAAAACACCGGAACCTGCTGTTGAAACTAAAGCGTGCATTTTAGCTCCTCTTTCTACGACTAGGTAGTACTACATTTAATTTCAATGCACCACCAGCGTCAACCCAACATGCAAACATAAAAACGTTACCGCCGAAAACAAAAATATTAGTTGCTGAAGAATAA